>NW_009633168.1:14535-21769 GCF_000690535.1 Cariama cristata | reverse complement strand
CCAGGTTGTGTTCCACTAAACTACTTTCTAACCAGTCTTCCCCCAACCTATAATGCTGCATGGGTTTTTTGTGGCTGAAGTGCAGGACCCAGCACTTGTTTTTCTTGAAGCTCATGCTGTTGGTCTCAACCCATCTATCCAGCCTGTCCAGGTCCCTCTGCAGAGCCTTCCTACCCTCCAGCAGACCAACACTCCCACCTAACTTGGTGTCATCTGCGAATGTACTCAGAGTGCCCTCAATCCCCATGTCCAGATCATCTATAAAGATGTTTAACAGCACCAGCCCCAAAACTGAGCCCTGAGGAACACTGCTTGTGACCAGCCGCCAACTGGATTTAGCTCCGTTGACCACAACTTTCTGGGCCCGGCCATCCAGTCTGGTTTTTTACCCATTGAAGAGTCCACCTATCTAAGCTGCGAGCAGCCAATTTACTTAGGAGGATGCTGTGGGAGACCGTGTTGAAGGCCTTACTAAAGTCTAGGTAGACAATGTCCACAGCCTTTCCCTCATCTAGCAAGTGGGTCACCTGGTCATAAAAGGAAACCAAATTGGTCAGGCATGATCTTCCTTTTGTAAGTCCATGCTGGCTGGCCCTGCCCCCCTGAGCTGTGTAATAGCACTCAAGATGATCTGTTCCATGACCTTGCCTGGAACCAAGGTCAGGCTGACAGGCCTGTAGTTCCCCGCATCGTGTTTCCGACCATTCTTGTAGATGGGCGTTACATTCGCTAGCTTCCAGTCTGTTGGAACTTCTCCAGTTAACCAGGACTGTTGGTAGATGATTGCAAGAGGCTTGGCAAGTTCTTTTGCCAGTTCCCTCAGTACTCTGGGGTGAATTCCATTGGGGCCCATAGACTTAGGAGAGTCCAACTGGCACAGCAAATTATTTACTGTGTCCTTCTGGATTATGGGGGCCTCACTCGGTTCCCCGTCTTTAACATCCGGCTAGGGGGGTTGGGTGTCCTGAGGACAGCTGGTCTTGGTATTGAAAACCGAGGCAAAGAAGGCATTGAGCACTTCTGCTTTTTCCTCATCCCCTGTCACTACACTACCCTCTGCGTTCAGCAAATGATGGAGACTCTCCCTGACTCTCCTTTTGCTGCCAATGTATTTATAGAAACTTTTTTTATTATCTTTAACTGCAGTGGCCAAATCAAGTTCTAAATGAGCCTTGGCCCTTCTAATCTTCTCCCGACATGACCTCACAACATCCCTATATTCCTCCCAAGTTACCTAACCTCCTTTTCAGAGGTGATATGTTCCCTTTTTATCCCTAAGCTCCAGCCTAAGTTCTCTGTCTAACCAGGCCAGTCTTCTTCCCTGACGACTTGTCTTTCTGTACATGGGGATGGCCTGTTCCTGAACATTAAGTAACTCCTTTTTAAAGCACATCCAACCTTCTTGGACTCCTTTGTCCTTCAGGACTGCCTCCCAAGGAACTCTGGCAATCCATCTCCCAATCAGGCTAAAGTCAGCCCGCCAGAAATCCAAGGTGGAAGTTCTGCTGGTGGCCCTCCTTACTTCACCCAGTATTGAAAACGCTAACATTTCCTGGTCACTATACCCAAGTGAACATCTGTTCCTGCTATCCAGAGAAACAGTCAGTAGGACAGATAATTCTTGTCATTGCTGGCGTTGTGATCTGAAAATCATAGTTAGTTTGCAAACCAGCGATTTCCTCTGTGTCAGACTCGGTGTTCGCCTGCATGTGTAACGTAGCCATTTATAGGCAGGTTTGTAAGGAAGGTGCACAATCTTTTTGCTTGTCTGTAGCTTGATGATTCTATAAGGAACTGGTACAAAGACTATTCTCAATAGTGTGCTGCTACACACAGCATTTTTTCTGAAGTAGGTAGAATATGTTGCAACGTTTTAGGTATTCTTTTATTTTTTTTTGTTCTAAGTTTATTCACATGACTAGACATCTCTCTTTAGAAACATTTCATACAGTGTAAGATAGTTCCAGTGGCAAATGGGTGAAGCTCTTACACATCTATGAAAATTTGGAGAGTGAATGTGATTTCTCCATAGAAAAAGAAGACACTATAAAATCAGCAAGTGAACAGATTATATACATAAGTTGTGTAGGTCACCTCCCTTTGCCATACAGGGGTCTGGCTGACGAATTTCTCATCCTCAGCAAGAAATGTTCTTTGTCATTTCTGAGATAATGTCTTTCAAGGGCCTGATGTTGCCTAATGCTGAATATAATTAGCAGGTATTGTCTTCCTGGGAATTTCAGCTGGAACAGTTTCAGGTGAGAAGAAAGCTACCAAATTAAAGGCTCGAGAAACTCAAGGTTGAATACTGGTATTTTCATGGTCCATAATAAATTGATACAGCAATCAATTGAAATTTCTATGTGAACATGAACGCTTGGATAGGGATATATGGCTTGTTTTAATAAAACGGTTAATATATTTGTGTATTACTTCCTCTTTCCAGATGCTCCAACATTTGTGTCAAATCAAACCATGTATTACTCTTGGGAGGGCAATCCCATCAATATAAGCTGTGAAGTGCTAGCAAATCCATCTGCCTCAGTTCAGTGGAGAAGAGGAAAATTAGTTTTACCGGTAAAAAATACAACACATCTGAAGACCTACAGTACAGGAAGAAAGCTGATTCTAGAGGTAAGGCTTAAAATGGAAATCAACATGGTGACATTTAATTAATTTCTTCCTCAGTTTGGCACCACTGCAAGTACTATAGAGTGCATTTAAGGATAAGATTTACAATTTAATAAGTAAGACTCTTTTTTTTTGAAAAAAAAAACATACTTATTTATGAACTGATTTATCTCTACATTTTGTGTGAGCAGTTAGAAAATAAACCTCATTTGCATGGCTCATGCTGAGTTTTCCATCTGCAGTGAACAAAAACGTAACTTGCATTTCTTGCAAGTAAATAAAACCATAAATAAATATCAAACTAAGCCATCAAATTAATACTAAAAATAAAAGTGACTACTTGGTAGGTGCTTGGTATATACGAAAAGATTTGAGTGGCTTCAGTCAAGAACAAAGCAGGAGGGCAAAGGGATAATAAACTGCAATTGGCTTTGATAACAATGGTTTCCTCATGGAGGAATAGGAAAAATAAGAACTAAGCTGCCTTCTGTTATCTAAAGGTACATGTACGAACAAAACCTGAGAAAGGCAGAAGACAAAGAGTGGACCTTAATTATACATTTACTTTATTAACTTGACTAAACAGGGAATAACTCAGCAGTAGTGCATAGCAAATCACGGCCCTTAATTAATCGTTTCACAGCAAAGCCTAACCAGTGTCTCCAGCCCTGGTCTCACCTGTTACAGGAACGATGTACTGTCTTTCTCCACAGGTGTGGAAGAAGTTAGTTTTCTCCATTTCTATCTAGTTTCAGGCTTATGTCTAAGGATAAGCTTCTCAGTTGTCATGGGAAAAAAGGCTGAGAAACTATAGAGCTAATCAGAATGGAGGAGCTGCTCCAGATCCCAAGCCAGAGGTGTACCATGCACTGAAAAAAACTATGTTTTTTTTTCCTAAAGTCCAAACAAATAACCTCATTTCTTGTGGTAGAGGATATATATTTAAAGAGACACAGTCTTACTTTTGTTTGTAGGTCATCTGTAGGGTTTTTTTTTTAATTTTAAGTAAAGCTTAACAACACAAAATATGCTTTACAGTGGTTCTCTAAGTGCTCTTCCATTCTACTGACACCTGAACAGCTGGTCAAGCAAACTGGATTCCAGTAAGGCATTAGCTCCCTGGGGTATCTATTATCTGTTCTGTCTTAAATCCTTATTCCCCTGAACATACAGTTGAGCCGCATCCCTTACATCTTCTTTTTCCTGCTTGAATGTCTGGTAAATTGTGAAACCTGAAAACAATAAAAAGTAAAATCTTATTCTTGCATCATCTGTAGGAATCAGCAATTTTCAGAACTTTCATGGCTTATTTCAGTCAAATATCAGTTTGTGCACATAACGTCTGTGGAAAAAATGTGAAGTTTATTAGATTTTTTCTTGTTTAAAAGTGAAATTGTAAAGATGCACAATGTCACTATTTTCTGTTATTTGATTTCCTTATTTGAATTTGAGAAGGGGGAGTTTAACATGAAAAAGGGTGTATTTAGAGCTGTATTTGGAGAATATACTAGATAGGCTGAAGTAAGAATGCATCTGCATATTGGTTAAGGAAAACATATTTGCATTTCTGATTTTTTTTAAGAACTTTGATGCTTGATTAGAAACTAATATTTACAAACTGTGTTCATTTTAAAGATTGCTCCCACATCTGACAGTGATTTTGGACGGTATAATTGTACAGCCACAAACAGAATAGGAACAAGATATCAGGAGTATACACTTGGTCAAGCTGGTAAGTTAAAAAGTTGTTTCCTTTTCTTCAAACATTTTTTTCTATTTTAATCAAAATTGAGTTCAGACACACTTTTCTCTGTTTATTTTATTCCAATAGATCATTTACAGTTAATTTTAATTCTCTAAAAGCTGGGTTGCAATATAAAGTAAAATAAACCAGTTCCTTCAAAATATGAATCTTCTTTGGATTTAATTTGAAGGCCTTCTGAAATTGAAAAAAATGAAATTAGTCGAACTTTTTTTCCTTTGCCCTTACTACATCCTACATTTATAACGGTGTATTTTCATTACTTCAGTGGAGAGGCATATGGTTTGCAGGCAGTAAAAATAAGAAAGAATTAGGAAAGTCTTTTTCCTTTTTCTCCCTGGTATTTACTTGATAAACCAAGGATGACAAAAGACTGAAATACTTCAGCAAAGAATTTCTATCTTCATTTGTACTTTTAGTTATTTAAAAGCAGAATTTGACCCAGAGTGCTAGAGATGTTCTACAACTACAACAGATGTTCAAGCTCTGAGATGTTCTACAACGAATTGTTACAGAATTTACACAATATTTTTAGGTCCATCTGTTATTGTTTAGGCAAATATAGAAATATGACTGTATGTTTGTTCTTTGGCAGAAATAACTATTAACTGAGAGTAAATGAGAGCTTCTTAGCATTCTTTTCAATTATATTTTCTTGTGGAATGGACTAATGCTTGTTCTGCAAGCTTTGAGGTCTCCCAGCATTTGGATCTACATAGTTAGATGATGCAAATTGTCCAGCTTTAATGATGTCTATGGAGTTATAGTGCAATTTACAGTACCAAAGGTACAACCATACTGAAAACTATCATGCATTGTTATGGACCATGTTCATCATGCAACTTTCAGGTCATACCATATTGCCACATTGGCTGATACATATTGAAGGGGACAGGTAGAAATAAGGTCCTGTATAATTTTTTTTTTTAAGTAGGACTTGCACATATTTTTTATAATCTTGAATGTTTCAGCTGTAACTTTTTGTTATTTTTTTTTTTTTAAGTAAGAAAGTAAACTCTTTGGAGCCCTACTAGGAGGACTTTCGGAGATGCATTTCTGAAATGTGCACAGCCAGTCATAGGGGAGGCTCTCTTACCCGGCCTGGTGTTTTAGTTTTTATAGTTTTGCTCAATAGGTAATTATTTTGTTTTGATGTTTCAGGAGTTATAAAAAAAGTTTATTAAAAAGTTTCTTAGAAGCTGTACACAGCATTGAAAGTTTTTCTTATTACCTCTAAAGGATGGACTACTAACACACACTTTTACCATTAATCCTATACTGTATTTTTTGTCTTTGAACAGTAGTCAAAAGAGCTGAGCTTCCTAAAACAGAAAAATGTGGGTCTCTATTGAGAAAATGGCAGATTTCTATGTAGCACAATTTTACATCATCCAGAAGATCCATTCTCCTTCATTTTACAACTTTTTTGGTATATTAGCTATGTTGCAAATCTGATCCTCCTTTGATAGCTACATGCAACTAATGAGAAATATATTACATCTTCCTTTTGCATGTAACCATCCCAGCTAAGTCCTAATTTCATACAATACATTCTTTACTTTCCCCCTTACAAAACTCTCCCCAATAAAAAGACTCACACAATGTAATTCATACAGAAATTAACTTTATTTTTTGTGACAAGAAATTCCAGAAGAGCACAGTTTGTAGAATCTTCAGTAATGGTCATGATCATTTATCTGACTGATCCCATTTATTTCAATGGAATTACTTGGCTAATCGAGTTTCTGCAATAGGGCTAAAATTATGACTGTAGCAACTCACCAGTACTACATGTGGCATTAAATAGGAAAAATGAATACTCCCTGTCATGTTCAAACTGGAGGTAGTACTAGAAAAGCTCTAAACTTTAGGGGAAAACACAGTTAATTTCTATACCAACTATTCTGTCTCTAATTAAGAAATCTCAAGACTTGTAGGAAGTTAGCATTGATTTGAATAAGTGAACTGTATCTATTATGTGTATGTTAGTTTTGCCCTCATTTAATTCAGGAAGTAAATTTCGCCCTCTAAAAATCTCAGGACTTGATTTTCGAAATACTCATAACTGCCATTGGATTTGCAGAGTTACGTAAAATTCATCAAACAAAAGGACTGCACATAACCCTCTGATTTTAGCCAGTTATATCTGTTTCTCTTCAGGAGCAAGCATGCTTTCTCTTTGGGGCAACACATGCATCTGTTGATTCACCAGCAGCACTGGGTCTGCCTGTCCTGCTGGGCTAGGTGCTACACTTGTCTCTGGAGTATTGTCTCTAAGATTTGGTACACGTAAGGCTTCGCTGCAAGGGAAAAGCAATAGAAGTACAATGTGAAAGCTGCTACAATAATTTCTCAGTTTCTCTCAGAAACAGAAGACTTGCCACTAGAAGTCCTTCTTAAAGCCGTGAACATAAATGATAGGAAAAGGGAAGGGAAAATCCCACTTGCGTCCCTCTGGTGTCTTACCTCTCAGGACAGAAAAAGATGAGAAAATAGAACAATTATGCCAATGAAAACAGAGGAACTTAGGTGGTGGTTATTGCTGTGCTCTGTTTTTTCATAAAGATGTACATACATATGAGTGTATCTCAGCAGATACTCTATATCTGCTGATTTTTCTCTTAGATTTGCAAAACACTATCCCATCACAATGCATGCTACTGCATGATGATTATTTTAGCTATGCTTCTCTCCTGCTTTTATAAATAATTAATTTTAATGCAAAGTAATTGAAAAAGAATATATGTTTTGATTATGCATTTTACTTCAGCATATTCCCAGAGAAGGGCAACGAAGGTGGTGAAGGGTCTGGAGCACAAGTCTGATGGGGAGCGGCTGAGG
>NW_009633168.1:0-14422 GCF_000690535.1 Cariama cristata | reverse complement strand
CCTCTTCGCCCAAGTAACCAGTGACAGGACGAGAGGGCATGGTCTGAAACTGCGCCAGGAGCAGTTCAGGCTAGAAATGAGGAGGCCTTTCTTGACAGAAGGGTCATTAGGTGTTGGAATGGGCTGCCCAGGGAGGTGGTGGAGTCCCCATCTCTGGAGGTGTTTGAGAAAAGACTGGATGTGGCACTTAGTGCCATGGTCTGGTTGACATGGGGGTGTTAGGGCAAAGGTTGGACTTGATGATCCCAGAAGTCTCTTCCAACCAAATCGATTCTGTAATTCTGTGAAATTCTCACGAGAGCCCCTGGAAATGCAAGTGAGCGTAAATAACTCCACACAAGCTATAATCCTGTTTTGGCTTTTTAATAGAAGTGTATCAGAGATGTTACTGATGCCAGTTTTTCAAACAGTTTACGCTTCTCTTCTTTTGCAGCAGTTTGCTTAACATTTTTCAGTCAATTCTTCAGCAAATTTGATGATTACTTAAAAAAAATATGTTTTGGAGTTACAAACTTAAAAAGGTAGATCGGGATATTTTTAGTGAATATGTAGTGAATAAAGAATTATGGGAAGTTATGTAAAGCATGAACAATATATAGATATTCTATATAATAATATGCAATGCAGAAAATAGAACAAACTCAAATTTTGTAGTAATAATAAGGTATCTTTAACGTAAGCCATTCGTAGTGTTGCGTTTATGTGGGGCTGGAAACACTGGGTTTGCAGCTATCAGGGCTCCGTTATGCTAGGCACCAGTTACAGTAGTGCAATGCATAATATTCAGCTTCCTGAAAGATTGACATTTTTAGCATTTGCATCTAAATAGACTTTTTTTGGAAAAAAAAAAAAACAGCAAATAACAAATGTAGTTCAATGTGTCAAGTTTTGCACTTAAACTAGCATCATCTGGAAATGAAAAACAACCAGGGAGATGGAGGATAAAACCATCATAATAATTACAGGTGTAAAATGTCAACTGCAGCTTTCTTCCTAGTTTTACTACCTCTCTTGCTTTACTTTGGTAGATTAGGAAGCCCTAATGATTGATACTTTCCATATTAAAGCCTATAAAATTTTTTTTTGTGCATTTCAGTACAGCCTAGGTTTCCTTCTGGCTTTGATTGTAAATACTGGGGCGTACTTTCACAATGGCTCTGTCAGGGAACAATAAATACTATTTGTAGCTGGGAGACAGTATTAAGCAAAGTATGCTGCTAGGGTAAATTTGCAAATAATGATCATTTTACTGAATAGTTTTCTCTTAAAATTCTGCAGGAATGGCTTGTTGCTTCATGTTTTGTTCCATTTTTCTGCTTTGCTGGTTTTCAGCAGAATCAAACTACGCTTTTTTTTTAATTTACTGCTAGTCAAAAAGTGATCATACTGTCACAATGCCATTATCTTTATTTCTGTTGCCCTCCTTAAGAAATTACACTTATTGATGATAGGAAAAGACTTCTTTCAGAATTTAGATGCAATTTGCAACCATACCATTTTGTATGACAGGAAAACTATACCTGCTCACTCAAATTACACAGAGCTACGGAATCAGCCTGAATTCCAGACACTTTCATTTAAACCTTTCAAACCAATTGAAGAACTGCAGCCTATTTAAGGTTTTACACTGAAAGGTGCTGTCTGTTACTGGTAAATGCTGAGAAACTTCAGCGCTTTTTGAAAGCTTAATCAGATGTGCTCACCACCTGACTTGTGGTGATCAACTCTTAAAAATACTACATGGTTGACATCCCTCTTTTTCATTGCTTATGCATTTAAATTGCTCTGCGAGTAACACGTAGAATGCGAAAAGAACCACGGTCTTTTTCGTTTCTTGCCACTGCAAATTAATTACTTCACGTCACAACCATAATTTCTATTTTAGAAGTCTACTTATGCTCTTTTTTTTCTCTGTGACAGGCTTAGGCTTTGGCAAGCCAGGTGAGCTTGGCAGATTGTCCCAATGGCTTTCAGAGCCTGAGGTGAGCACAGATATTCCTAGATTTGCCCAGATCTAGTTTAGTCATAGTTTATGTGAAATATCAATATGCAAGGAGATGGTATTAACTAGCAAAGCATTTTTCTTCTTTGTTGAGATCTCAGTATCATTATTTGAAATGTTTTTGTATAGATAATTAGAAAATCATATGGCCATCAGTCTAGGACTACGTTGTTGGAACAGCTGATTTATTATCTTAAAATAGTAAATGTTAAGGTTGCGACACAGAGAGCTAAACTGGATTTTTCAAGTAATTTTTTTCTTTAAATATTAATGTGTATTTTGCACATACACATAGCAGTGTACAACTGGACTGAATCCAGAGCCCCTAAAAAGTAAACCATGATTCACCTCTAAGGTGCTCCTAGCCTTACTCATCCCAGACTTCCCTTTCCCCTTGTATCTTCTATTCTGGGATGGCAAAGGAGTTAAAAGTTCAGATAAATAGTCTGATCCATCTTTTGCCTCAATCTTTCCTTCAGTCTCTGCACCTAGACGGATACTTTGATTTTTGATGAAAGTTGGGATTCTAATCTCACCACGTCGTGCCTGGAACTGTAGCTCATCAGAGAGACTTACGGTATTAACAGGATCAACTGCTGGCAGAAACCATAATAGTGGGCAGTGAACATAGTTTGCAAATTAACTACGTCATACAACTCTGATGATGAATTTCAAACTTGTCTTGCCAAATCATCCCTATTAGGTGTTTTGCACAGTATACTGAGGAAAATCAAGGATTTTGCAGCATTTAGAGGTGATGACATATAAGAATACTTAAAGAAATGAGAAATGCTGTATCTGTTTCCTTTCTACAGGAATATTACAGGGAATTAAAAAGCAAAATTAAAATACGTTCTATGATGTCATTAGACATTGAGAATTCCCATGCCAGTTTATTTAATTAAACATATTTTAAGCATCCTTTATACACAGAAGGTCAGTGAAGATGGGGAATAATGACATCAAAAGCAAATGAAGACATGAGAAAGACAGTAGTGGAGCTTCACAGAAATTACATCCTGTAACCTGTTTTACAGAATCAAGTCATGCTCAAAATATGTTAAGGTTGATCAATAACTGAGAAAGGACTACAACATCAAATTTAACAGTTTACTAATCTGGATTTTTGGTGATGACACTTTGGTGCTGGTTAATGGATGTTGTTCCTTTTTTCTCCAAATATTTGCATTTTCACACGGGCAAAATAAAATCAAAGAAGTAGGACTTAATTTTCCCTGGAGAATAATGTAATAAAAAGATAATCGTACTCTGTTCCAAGACAGTGTTATGAGACTTTATTGGTTTATTATATTTTTTTTAGGATTCTTAGATTGCTTTGTCTGTATAACTTTTCTCTTGCTGCTGCCAAAATCCCATTTACCTCCACAAAAATATAGGCAGATCTCTTAGACTCTGTCCTAAAACTTGCCATTCACATCTTCAGCAGCATCAGCTGAAGGATTTTTACTAAAAAATCCAAACAGCAACATATTTTCAACAAGCATATGTGTGAAACTATCAACATGACAACAGTGTTTTGGTTTGTGTGCATGTATCTTATTTTCATTTATTATTTATGTACATATTTGCTAGCTGTAGTTCCGTTTCCTAAATAATTCCTTATTTTTCCAGAACTCCCAGTGATTTGGTAAAAGAAATGTAATGCAGTTTTCCCTAAGCAAGGACATCAAGGCAAGACTGAGCCTAACCTGTAGATTTGATATTGGATTTTTCCTCCATCCTAAGGATGTACAAGCATGAACTATTTCGTGGAAATCTTTGACTCCAAAGATCCAGTCCCCAGCCCCATCTCTTTCACTGCCATGGTCCTGATACTACTTAGGTTCAGCATTTAGACATAGTTACTTTCAGTCAATGTATATGCCAGATATACAGAGACAGGAAAAGCTGCAGAACTGGACTAGGAACATATTGACAGGAGATAGGAGACACGAGCTGACTGGAAGATAAATCTCTGACCCCGCTGCATATTCTCACACTGTCACTTCCTTTTCTCCATTTGCACCACGACTGCTAAAGTCTCAGAAGGAAAATAATTTTCTTCCATAAAACCATCAAAAAAATAGTTTGAAAAGAAAATCTCCAGTGATAAATGATGGTCATTTATTGAACAGGTTGGGCAGTAACAGTAATAGACTTGAAAGAGCATTTACGTATCAGTGGAGGTAAATATGTACTCATAATTCTGTGTGTACTTCTCTGTCAGCTGCAATAATGCTTTCAGAAGCAAACCGGTACTACTTAATTTAGGCCAATGTATCACAAAGTCCATTTGTTCTAACCAGCTTTATGCGCCGAGTGCAAAATACATCAGTGCAATTTTACGCTTATTATTCGGGGATCTTGTTTATTTAATTTTTAAGGAATTCTTTAACATCATACATGAATAGTGTCACATACTGAACAGAGGAACAGACACTGTGGAAAGAAGATGAAGTTGACTAAGTGTCTGACACTTACTGGCTTTTTTAATGACTTATTTTAATTTAAAGTCTGAACTTTTGATGAATTATCCCTTGTTTTGACAGCAGTATAACGACAACAAAGATAGCTTTTAAGAAAGTATACCAGAATCTGTGCTATCGCTAAGTGATCTTTAGATCATAGAAAAGCAATCCCATACTTTTTCTACTATACAGTGCTTCAATTTCTATCCATTATAGTACACGAAAGAGTAATCAGTGCCCATAGCTAAACTCCTCTAAGATTCATTTGGTTGGTTGGTTTTAGAAGGAAAAAGAACAAGAAGCATCCGCAGTTCTATCCTTCCAGATGCAGTCTTCAGAGTATACAACTTTGCAAATTATTCTTCACTCCTGCTAAACATTGAGCCAAAAACCTTGTAATTCTAACACGAAAATCATGGCAATGCTCCAAATAATTTCAGCTGACAGGGGACAGCTGAAATGCTGGAATGTTTAGCTAGATCAGGACCAGAGGGCTGTTTACTTTGCATGATCAAATTCATACTCATTAGAGAACTACAGAATTAGATTCAGTTCATTATGCTGCTAATGATCTTCTTTGGGGAAAAAGTTATAGATTTGCCTAGTCTGAAAGAGCTGGTAGGTATTTTATTCTATCTTAATGGAATTGCTAGTATTTGTTTCTGATTTTGACTAGGAATGCGTCTCCTGTTGTATTTTCTTCAGGTGATTCACTCTTAAGAACTAACATAGTTCACTCTGAAAACTGCATAAATGTTACCTAGACGTGTGGGTTGCTTTGATTATGGGATGCATATTTAAAACAGTATTGCAGATGTATTTCACACTTAAATGAGTTTTAAACATATTGTATTATGCTAGTTATGCAAAATATTTTACTGAGTTTTCACAGGAGCTTCATTTTATGCTTATTCCCAAGTGGAATCATATCTTGATTTGTCAGAAATTATACTTCAATCTGCAGTAGAGAGCATAAGGTTCTTCCTGAAGGATGTCGTCTTTCCTATGCCATGTTTATTATAGTTAATCATATGCAGACATAAACACACAAGGAAAAGAGATCTCTTTAACATTTTGAAAGTCAAGAACAGAGTGGATATGTAAATAACACATTTTTGTTTCATACCATTGACCAAATAATTGGTTTGATCCAAACTGAAGTAACAGTGAATTGCGTTATAAAAAGAGCACATAAAAAACTAATATAAAAATAGCTTGAGTGAAATTAAGTATTCATTCAACCTTAAACAAATTTTTTTGTTTCATTTTAACAGCATAAAAGGAATAAAAGTGTTTAGAAACAGTTTGTAATATGGTGGGTATCCACAGCAGCTTTTAGCTTGCAATTAAATCCCTTCATCTTCAGTACTGCAGAGCTGTATTCATCTTCCCAAGTGATTGGTATCCACAGCACTCATACAGCGCCATGCGGCTTTACTTTGGCTATCCTGGATTGCTTTGCTGGCATTCTTACGTTGTATTTTTCCAACCCCTCTCAGAATAGTCATTTGAGCTAGACGAAGAAAGAATCTGTACACAGAATGGTGCTTAAGGTACTGTTGCTATCAGGGGAAAAAAAGTAGATTGCTCTCAGCTGTAAAGAGAATCCGGAGGAGAGGGGTTACAAGCTGGTTCTAATCCTCATCCTCTGATTTTGGGATTCATACTTACTTAGCAAGCAACTCATATTAGTTAATTCTTCTTCCATGTGATCACAGAAAAAAAATCTGTATAGTTTTTTGAATATATTTTCTATTTTCTAAAAAAAAACACTTTTTGATCAATTTAGGAAAAGATTCAAAACCTAGGTCTGTGTTCTCCTGGATGCATAGCTTACTGGTTACATTTGGTCACGTTCTGTCTGACCATGAATCTTGAATTCCTTTCTGCAGAGTAATACATCATCTTCAAGAAAGGTGAAAATTTCCTGCAATATCCCATATCTTGATGAAAGGAATGTTTCCTGGAATAAGTAGGGATTTGAGGGTTTGAATCCCTCAAGCTGAGGTTTGCATTCTACTCAAATCTTTAACGTCATGGATTCATATAGTTGTGTCTTTAAGTAAAAGATATTAAAATTGTTTGTCCATGTAAATAAATCTGTGCTGGTTTTACGCCAATGAGCACCAAGCATTGGAGGTTTCAGGAGACCTATATTCAGAAATGCTAACTGCTACTATCGTACCTCTGTGAATCGTTACATTAAGACACTCAACTCTGACAACTGTTAGAGAATTTTGCTGGAAAAAATTAGGTGCCTGGTTATTAAAAGGTTGTACAAATCAGCCCCTTTAGAGCAGCTTTGGCAGGTGTCCTTTCCCTGAGAATTCATGACTGAATATATCCTTAAACCCATTCTTCAATATTTTATAGAAATTTTTGGTTCATTTTCATTCAAGCACCAATACTGGATGAAGCTCAGATTGATTCTCTTTTTATTCCCAACAGTCTGACAGCCCTTGAGTAAAAACTACATTTTATATAAGTGATTCAATACCCACTAACCAAATGATAGGCTTTGGCTCAAATTCTTGCATGTCCTTATAAAAATATCTTCCATACCATGGGGAAAAAAACAATGTCAAATCTATAAGCAGGTATGCAAATAATTGTCAGATGTATCAGAAGAGAAATTTTTCATGGTGTTTCAAATCCTTGGTATTCTGTTCACAGAACTAAAATACTTCCTAGTATTTTCAATACAATATTTTGTAATTATAACACTTTAAAATGTAGGACAATTACAAAAGTTAGTCTTTTGTCTTCTATGTGTTAGTTTGGTCATACATTGTAAAAGTAGCATAATGTTTATATTTTTAAAGATGTACTGAACGCAAGGTTAATTTTTTGGTTTTGTTTCGTATCTAGCATCTCAACACCTACAGACACCTGCTTTATTTTCATAGTTCTTTTCTGCTTTGAAAGATATGCACTTGCTTTTGTTTTCAGAGAAAATGTTTCTTTCAACCTATTCCACAAATTATTTCTTAAACTGAAAAGAGAATAGAAATCTTCCATTAATGTTCATTTCTAGTAGCTTGGAATCCAGCCTCTCAAGAAAAGAAGAAATGGATTCAGGTTTTCAGCTGTATTTCAGAGTTTCATAAAAATAGTCAAATTATTTCTACAGTTTTTGGTCATAATCTCATTTAGAAGAATTCAGACTCTGAATGATCTATTTAGCCATAACTGTTCCTCTTGTGAAATTTGATTTGAAGTTTGTTAGTCACTTTTACATAATTATACAGTAAACAAATTAATCTTTTACATTTGTCTATGAAGAAATCAGCAAAAAATCTAGAAAAATAGACCATATTATAAAAGAAAGGCAGAAATGGAAAATATTTTTGCATAACTTTAGCATACAGGAAAATAAATGTGGTTTTCTTACAGCTCTCTATTAGAAAGCTTAAGTTGTTTATCTAACACAAACATTATTACATCATATTCAATTTATTTTTTTCTCCCTTCGGGGTAGATTATCAAATGTTTAGGTCTGTCTAGTTGCTGCTGATTATTAAACTGATGTTTGTACTTTTTTAGACGTGCCATCAAATCCTTATGGAGTACGAGTTTTAGAGTTGTCACAAACCACTGCCAAAGTTTCATTCAATAAGCCAGATTCGCATGGAGGTGTGCCCATTCATCATTACCAAGTGGATGTAAAAGAGGTAGCCTCAGAAACCTGGAAAATAGTTCGCTCCCATGGAGTTCAAAGTAAGTATACAAAAAATAAATGGAAGTGTTTTAACTGAAAAGAATGTAAAGGGAAAAGAATGCACGTATGTCTTAACTGATTCTTTGTTTCTCCATTAGTCTTAGTCCAGTAGCTGTATCTTCAGTTAATATTAATGGCGACCTCTTTACACCGATTAGAAATCTTACTGTAATCTCGTAAAAGTCAATTGTTACTTTCTAGTTTTAAAAAAGTTTAGTGAACAAATTTACAATTATTTTGCATTTTTCACTGTCCAGTCAAGTAGATACAAAGAATATTTTTAAAGCTATAAATTTCAAAGAGAGTAGAAATCAGAGGAGTTAGTTTGAGAATGTGCGTTACATATGCAGTGAACTTAAAATTTTTAAACTATTATGTGATATTTAATCCTGAACATTAGTTACTGATTTGAGCTACTTAGTAACCTTTCTACATGCCTGTTAATATTTGTTATGTCTGTTTCAACAGCATATCTATAAAGTATTGTTCAACAAACATTAAATGCCACCTTTGCACTTCTCTAAAGGCAGAAAAGAGTGTAAGTCTTCCCAAACAGGCAAGGGTTCTTTAAGTACATGCCAAGGTGGGGTGTTCATACAGAGTAATGTTAACGAAATACATTCAACAGATCAGTAATCCTTTGCATCCATATTTACCCTTTGGTATTTTAAACAGGTAGTGCAAGTCAAAGCAACCCCAACGGTCTTCTGATTTATACAGCAGGAGGTGAATGGTTTTGCAACTAACAGCACAGTAATGGGAGAAAAAAATATAGCAAATGATCTCCTGTGTGATATCTCGTTCCCTTTCACGTACCATAATCCACACACAAAAATTCTGCGCTAAGCACAGCATGTTCCAAATTACAGAATTATTTCAAAGAAACATACAATGAACATGTATACAATACCTGTACAACATACATTCAAAGAAACATAGAATGACTTTTTATCTTTTGTTTTTCTTAACCAAACACAGCAACTCTGTGTATAAATGAAATACCGTAAATCATAGTGATTCATTTTATTCCAGTGTAGCTTGTATTTCTTTCAGTCCTAGAAGATCTAAAGAAGACAACGTGTTTCCTCTAGTTGCAGGGCATACAAATTAATGGACATTAGTGTCCCTCTTCTTTTCATGTTATGTTTCAGAGCAAGTTTGAGACTTTTTTTCCTCATAGCTACTTCCTTCAATTAATTGGCAGTCAGTTACTCTGATGAGAGAGCTACAATATGCCAAATGCTAAAACCCGAAATGACCAGCCCGTGTAGTAAGGGTGCAGTGTACTCAAGTGAGAACAAAACCAGTGACTACTGAGGGCAGTCACACGGATGCTTAATTTAAATGTAAAACCAGAACAAAAAAAAAAAGTCCTCAGTGTTAATTTTGTAGGACAGTGTCTTTACCTTACTCCCCTTAAAGCTTTCTTTCCTATTATTTCTGTTAATGTGAAGTTTATGAAAAGATTAATTGATTACATTAGGAAAGATGTAGAACTTGACAGACCCTTGTTGTTATTAGAGTTGACTGGAACTGCCTTCTTCAAAAGTTCACACTTTGATTTCGAAACATTCTTTCAACATTAAACGTTTTTAAGTTGTTGTATACAGCTTATTTTGGAGATTTCTATATAACATGAATTGATCTTCTTGGCATGCTTTTAGTACAATATGGGTTTGAATTGTATGGTAATTTATTCTAAAAACAGAGTAAAGTGGCAGGTACAAGAACCTGCAGTCCTTATGAAGACAATACCACTGTGAAGTAGATTGTGAGTATTTAGGATCTCTGCTGCCGTCCCTACTAAAACTGCATATACAGCTTCTTTGAGAAAAAGGCTGTATTAGTTCCTACATGCTGTTGTGTTATTTCTCTACATCTTCCTTTTGCCTTACTTTTTTCAGTTTATTCTCCTTTCTTGCTTGGAAGTTTTCAGGAGGTTTACCTTCTTTCAAGCATGTATTTTCTTCTTCATTTCATTGTCCCCCAACTGTAATGTTGAGAGGTTTTGTTAAAAAAACAAAACAGGGCATATTGGTTTTGGACATCTTAAAGATACTTCTTAATATCATCTATTATCAAAAAGTACTCCAAGTAATGATAAAAACTAGCAAATATGAAAACAACCTTGGTCATCTTGGTCTACAAACATATACTTAGATAAATATTGGGAAGGTAAACTTTATTAGAGGACGATGGGCAGTATTAAAAATTAATGCTAGATCCATAATTAATTCATGATGTTTTCTGAAATCTCTATTTCTATACCCCTGCATAGAAAGATTGAGATGGTATATCCTATAATCCTGTGAATTTATCTCTGAACTACTTTAGAAATCAAAAGCTACTTCAGAATTTCAAATAATTTGCTATGCAGAAGGCATTTTGTTTTTGTAAATCTTGTTGGTGCCACACTATGTAATTTGATAGGGAAATCAGAAGGGACCTGGTTGCATTTATCATAAGTTCGTGCAGATATTCTATAATGAGTATAGGTACTGTAGGGCCAAACCAGAAAAACAAGATGTGTTACCAAAACATGAACTGAACGGCCCAGAGCAGAAAAACTCTTTGCAGATGGAGATGTTAAAAAACAGTATTAGTGTCCTTTTTTGTAAATGAAAATACTGCTAAATGTAACTGGAATCTTTCTGAAATAATCAGCCTTTGCTTGTTTCCTGAGCATTCAGAGAGTTTCAGCAAGTTTTCTAAAACATCTGTTTAAACTTCTCTTCATTTATGTTTTAGCCTACTTACATGGTAGGATAACATGGGTAGATGCTCTTCTAAATCCCTATTTTCAGTTCCCAAAAGAATTTTTAAATAAACTTCTCTTAGTGTGAAGGCTTTTTTTAGTTTGTACTTTTTGAGACATTTAGGATACTCCTAAGTCTTTTGAATGGTAAAAAAATTTACAGGTTTTTTGAGACAATTTCTCACTGTGCTTAGGTAACTAAGGACCGCTTTCCTACTATACCTCAACATCTTCTCAACTAAAGAAGGAGGATGTTTAGACTGCACAGTCAGTATTCGGTATTATGATTTGTAGTTGGGTCATCATGATTTCCATACGTGGTCAATATTACTTAATGGAAACACAATCACTTTTTTCATCTATTCACATTTTAGGGACAGGTTTATGGCTAAGATTCAGATATAAATGCTGTTTACACAGGCACAGTTAACTGCTTGCACATCTCAAGTAATGATGCATACATAATGCATGAGTTACGATTTTTCCCAGCAGCCAGTGATAAACTATGCTGAATTTTTACCAGATGTCTTTTTATCAGACTGATTTAACTCAGGAGTGATAAAACAGCACTGCAGCCCTTCCTTGCCACAATGTAATGTGTAAATTCCAAGACCATATTTTAAGGGAAAGAGGAAGAAAAACCTACATGTAGGAGATAGTTGTGCCCAGAAGACTGTTAGCCTTCCAATGCAGAGACTCTCAAGGCTAAACTGGATCTTCTGGTCCCTCTCTACTATGGCCAGAAGTAACAGTGTAGTTGTCTTTGTACAGTCCCAGAGAACAGCCATAAACTCATAAAATGAATGAAAACTGCATTTTTAAATGAAACAAACATCATGGAAATGTGCCTACAGAAGTTAGTTTGTAAATAAAGCATTCATAAATGATTAATAGATGTTTCAGAAAGTTGTTGAAAAAAATTGCTACTAACGCTAGCAAGTCATTCATTTTCTTATGATTATGACCCAATAACTCTGTCTAAAACCTTCTACAAGTAGGATTATAATTGTCTGGTTTTATTTGTACGAAAGATACAATAGATGCTTACCAAAGCTGTTAGGCATTCTTATGTATTCAACCATCCAGTAAATACAAATAAGTTTAATCAGAAAAATTAAGCAGTATGAAATGAATTCTGTGCAAATCTATTCAAGCAGCCTGCAATTCTCTTCATCTAGGAAGAACACTGCCAGTTTCTTCAAAGAATCCCTCAAAAGGTGGCTTTTGTCTCAAACTGTACTAATTTGAGCTGTTTTCAGATCAAATTAAGGAGAAAAATCCCAGAGTCTTGGAGCTATGGTCAGGAATATCTGTTTGCCTATTCCCTCCCCTTTGTCTTTTATAGTGAGGATTTCATTTGAAAGTCTGTGCTGATTGCAGCTATTAAAGGAGGGCACAGAAAGTGAAGCAATGATTCTGATACACCAGCTTCAGACTATGTAGGGATTCAAAAGTCATAACCAACACTATTATAGTTCACCAAGAGCTCGGTGAGCAAATGGTAGCCAGATTTTTCTGCCTTTCTTAGGTGCTTTTCTGAATATGAAAATTGTTTTGTTGCAGGCCAGCTGCAAATCTCTGTGTCACTTTGCTTTGCGGTCCCGGTGCAGTGGGGCTTTGGCGGTGGGTGGGCAGGGACAGTCGGGGCCAACGGTGCCCTCAGGGCCCAGCCATTTGTGACCCTGTCAGTCATGCAAAGAAGCCGTCTAATCTTGAAGTAACAGAAGTGCGGATAATATTGGCAAGGTTCATTTTCCAGACAGCTGGTAAATCCCTGAGTATGGAATATTGCCCATCCACCATCAAGAAGGGGATAACAACTAGTGAAGAGCATTTAACCTGCTTCCCTCTGTAGACGCATAGAAACCAGTGAGAAGGTGTGATACCCATGCTGGGGAAAATTGTCTTACCACAGTCTTCTGTGCAATTTTATTTTTTTTTTAAAAAAAAAATAAAAGGACGTTCACTGATAAGTTTCTGAGTAATCAGCAAAGACTTCATAAGAAAAAGCCTGCATTATTTTTCCCTTCCAAGTGGTGTTGAGTTTTCCAAGGAAGAAACAAGATGGACTCAGAGACAAGGAGATTCAGTTTTTTAGGTCCCTTCAGTCCCTCAGAAAGCACCACTGGTGTAACTTTAATAGAGAAGCTATCAAGGTCTTGTTTTGTCATTATAAACACCAGTAATTCTGGTTCACAGGCAGCAAATAATGCATTCATAATGAAAGGGCCTTAACTTATACACAAACCTAAACCACTCTGGAGGTGTACTTGAAACCTGAAAAAAAAAAAAGGTCTCTGAAAACTTTTGGATGTCTTCAACAGGAATACAAAAAACTATTCCTCAATGAGTCTAACTCAGCATAAGATGGGTATGACCACTAGAACTTCCTTCTTCACATTTACAGATAGATAGACAGAGAAACATGTCGATGGGTCTTTCTTTTGAAATTATTAAATATTTACACAAGAATGAAATACCAAGGAAAACCAGTCTCTGCATTTCTTGTGCCGCCCAGTTTGCTGGTGATAGAGCAATGTGAAGAATACAGTAAAAACCCAGTCCCATATTAAGATTGCTGTGGAAATTCACCTATGGGAAATATGGATGGTTGGCGCTGTCACTTTAGAGAAGACAGATAGACATTTGAGGATTTATGTAGCCAATATCCTCCCCCTCCACCGCTATTCTCTCTCATTTCCTCTGAACTGCAGCAAACATTATTACTGCCATCTATTTTTATCATGAAAGGGAAATAATGCACTCTTCTATTAAGAAGTATTCACAATGTTCTCTTTCTGTCCTTTCATTAGATCAAGAGCCTTGTGATATGATATTCATCTCGTATATGTGGCACATTTAATACTTGTGATTGTTCCTGTGTTTGGAAATTCTCAGATTTAAGATCAAGTTTCTTTTTTTAATCTGTTTTCAGCAATTGCTTTTTATGACCTTTTAGGACAGGTTTAGTAGAATTTTAAATTCCTCTATTTTCAAAATTTTTTCAATTATTACTATTTTATATAAAACCTCAATAAATAGGGAAGACTTCATAAAGAACAGGTAAAGGAAAGTCTACTCATTTCTTCAGTTTAGCAACATTTGAAAAAGGTTCTAGGTCTTCTGAGTTTTTAAAGCAGCTGTTAAAGTAGTAATACCTAGCTAATTTAGAATTTCTTGCATTGGTAACAAATTGTAGCATCAAATGACTTTGGAGAAGTGCGTGTAACAGCGCTTATAGATGGTAAAGGTACAACATCTTTACAATTACACCTTGCAAAGCAGATTATTATTAAACACCTCAAAATAATAAAGGAAGAAAAAATTGTAGATTGGAAGGAAAAAGTACTTTTTAATCATTCGTGTTTTTCTTTAAAAGTGTAAACCTAATAAAATAATGGCAGAAGAAAATACAGAAACTATTTTGAATCATAGAAACATAGAATGGTTTGGTTTGGGTTGGAAGGGACCTTTAAAGC
>NW_009633167.1:1103-6384 GCF_000690535.1 Cariama cristata | reverse complement strand
GCTCTCCTTTGCCCCATCCTGCAGGGCACCAGTACCTCCCTCAGCCATCTGCACCATGGGGACCACCATGGAAGGGGGAGCACCACCAACGGGGAACCACCACAAACGCGGGCCCACCAGGAGCTTGGGGTTCACCTGGCCTGGCATCCCCAAAGGGAGAGGGCACGGTGGGCACTGTTGTCACCTCCCCTCCGGGCTTTTGATGCCCGTAGGATCTCCAAAGCTTGGCCCAGGCTGGTGCCACCCAGCCCCAGGCTTTGAAGAAGACATTTAGCAGGTGGTTTGGCCTGATTGCACCCACAAAACACGAACCACTTTAATTCAAACATTTCCATTTTGGAAACATTTCAATTCTCCTTGCTCCCCCCTGGCAAGCAGCCCCTTGCATGGACAGGCCAGGCCAGCAAGACCAGTCAGGCTTGCCCCACTGGTCCGGCAAAATATCTTGGGGGCTGGTAAAGCTGCCTGGAGCTCCAAGACATTTTAAACCCTTGGGGTGCTGGGTGCGGTTGGGGAGGTGAGCATCCTCGTAGAGGCCATGCCACATCCTGACAACTCTTCCTTGCTGTGGTAGGACTCCGTGTGTTCATCACGACCATAGGGTGAGATGGAGTCCCACCACGCAGCCTCCTTGACTGGCAGCAGCTCCCACGCCCGTGGCCTCTTTACGCAGCACCCTGGGGTCCCTTGGGGAAACTGAGGCACGGAAGGTTGCAGCCCCGTCTGCCTACAGAAGTCATCAGCCCATCGCTGCCGAAGCGCAAGGCTGCAGACCAGGTTTATTGTCCATTGAGACTTGATAGAAAGGAAGCTTACAAAATAAATAAATATCTATATATGCCTATATACAGTCCACACACCCCCATGGACAGACCTCACAGCACGCATGCAAAAGCACTTTAAAGCACAAATTAGCGCAATCACTTATTACAAACCGCTGTGTTGTGAAGGCTCAGGTACCTCCAGGCAGGTCATTCCCTAAATCGCCACCTCTGCTCCTTCCCCATAAATGCCAGTATCCCATTAGCAGTGCCATGCTGGACCCCAACTCCAGCCCGCTGGTGGCATCTCAGCCTGGTCCAGCCAGCCCTTGTGCCCCGCTTGGGCTGCCCATCCCATGACTACCGTCCTTGGCCACCGTTTCCCCCAGCTCTTCTCTATCCAGTCTGCCCAGCTCATGCCCCTTCCAGTCTGAGATGCCTGGCCATGCAGCCTGTTGTGGGGACATGAGGACATCGGTCTGTGCCCTGGTGGCATATTGGCCAACGGACCTGAAAGCAAACTGGCACGTGCTGGGGTCCCAACTGGTTCCGTTCCCCTAACGTTGTAGGCAAAGGATGGGCAAGGGAGGTAAAGCCAAGGACAAAGACAGACAATGGAGCCCAGCCTCAGTTTCCCTGCTCAGGTCTTCACCCAACTCCTGCAGCCTTCACAGGGAGGGCAGCAGGAGCTCCAGCAGGCCAAGTCCCCACCGTGCAGCACCCCTGTATGTCCCCCCACCTTCACACACCTACAAAGACACATGCACACAGACACGCACCCACACACATGCTCTATCTACGTTGCTTCATCGCCTTGACGAGCTCCTCCAGCTTCAGGGCAAGGTGCAGGTCGCCTTTCACCTGCAGCCTCCCGCTCATGTAGGCACTCAAGGGGCGCAGGTCACCCAAAAAGAGGTCTTGCAGGTCTTTCTCCGCCACCTCCAGAATGACGTCGGGGCTGCCCTCAGGCATGCCACGGCCAGCTCGCCCACTGCCTGTAGGACACGATGGGTGGGAGAGGGAGAAACAGTGGGCTTCAGGATCTGGCCTTACCTGCCGGTGTTTCCCTCCACCATTTCATAAGGATTGCGTTGAGCCAGATGACAGACAAGGGCCTGGCCGGGGGATTTTGGAGACAGGAGTCCTTACTCCTCATGGAGGTAAGTTTCTCTTGTGTTGCTCCACCAATGTCCTGTTACAGTGGTCCTTTTCCAAGCCCTATTCTACTTTTGCCACAGCCACCAGGAAAACCATCAGCAACCATGGGGGAGAAGGATTAGGATACTGGGAGGACATCTTCCAGCGTGGCAGTGGCCCAAAGCACTGCCCACACATGTCCCTCCATCACTACCTCCTTGGGCTAGTGGCATACAAGAGCCAACAAACCCTGAGGTCTCTGAGACATCCCGCTTGGCCAGGAGATCTGGCTGCCAATTTTCCATTAATACTCTCTTTCTGAAGGAAAATTCATTATTTTAACCCAAAACAAATTATATTTTGGACTTCAGGGAGCATGGACTCAAGGCCACAGTCGCCAAACTGCAGTGCTCAGCTGGTGGACTCTGGGGTGCCTTTCATGGAGCTACCAAAGAGGCTTGGTTTGGAAGTCCCTACCACCAAGTTCGGTGGGGTTTGCAGCACGCAAAAGGGGCACAGGCACCAAACACCCTCCCACCTCCGACACAAGAACCCCAAAGAGCAGTGACCTGAGGAGAGGTCTATGAAGTAGGTGCTCTGGGTGCCGTTGGGCAGGATGATGTTGACCTGGTAGGATGCTCCCACTTGGCCGACCAGGGCCTCGGAGAGGACAGGCTCCACTGCTGAGAGCAGCTCATCTGCGCTGGGCTTCCTCCAGGTGCTACTGATGGTGGTGAGGAGAGGAGCGGGGGGAGGTTCCACCTCGTTCACCGTCTCCACGCTGTCTGCTGGGGAGAATGGGACAGAATGGGGTTGAGGGGACACCTTCGGGTGCTGAGCTTTGCTAGTCTGCATGGACTCACCAGAAAAGGTCTCCAGAGCAAAGAAACACACTTATCCAGCAAGTTTCCAGCTAAGCAAGAAAAGGACAACTGGTTTTGCCAGTTCCTACTGCCTGCTCCTCTGTCTGCCATGGGTTGCTCTTCCCCTACTACCAGGGGGTGGAAAATTACCCTTGCAAGAAATAGCAGGGCCCAAATTTGTGCAAGGTTTCTGGAAAAAACCCCACGTTGCCCTCAGATGTGACTCTCTCGACAAGCTCAGGCTTGCGTTTGCCTGATGGAAATGCTGAGATCTGAGTTGGTCTCGAGCCCGGGCTCCTGCAGATCTGCTCCTGCCCTCCCCAGTCCCATCTCCAACGTCTTGTTAGAAAGGTTGTGACATGCCACGTGCTGTATGGAGCTGTGCCCGAAGCGGTCCTCTCTCCTCCCCCCTACCAGCTTGTTTGTGCTGCTCTTGTAGGAGAGTGATATCTCCCAGACTTTGACTCCTCTGTCAAACAGCCGATGGACACAAAGGTCATCGGGCAGGAGGGACATCCCCCAGCAGAGAAACGGTGGCTCTGGGTTGCTTACCTGCCTCCGGAGCGTCGGTCCCACTGCCTGCCAGAGCCAGGGTGCTGCTGAAGAAATGGGCAGCCAGCTGCTGAATGGTGCCATCCAGTCCCTCCAGCCCAGGCACGGGTGGCACGGTGCCCAGAGGGCCCACCAGGTTCTCCCGGGGTGGCTGCAGCACAGCCTCCATGCTCAGCTCCACCCGGTCCACCTCCAGGCCCCAGGATTTGGTCATGTCGTTGATTTCCAGCTGCAGAGCCGGGAAGAAAGGGAGAGGTGTTGGCAGCCCAGGTAGAGCTGGATATGGCCATGGAGACCACCCACCATAGCACCCCCAACCATGGGCATCCCATAGCTCATACTTCTGCTACCCACCAGCTTTAGATCTGGAGTGTTGGACCAGGCTCAACAGTCCACCTCCTCCAAGCTGTCCACTCTCACGTACAACCCTGCTCCCCCAGTTGCTGTCCCGGCTTGGAGGAGGTCGGGACAGGGAGGACAGCTCTGTCTCGTGCCCCTTTCCATGGCTCCTTCCCAGGCTGGCCTCTTTCCTTGCTCCCCCCTGGGTCACATGTCCTGGTGTGATGCTGCACCAGGCAGCATCTCTGGCTTCTAAATCACCCCAGAGATTCCAGTATATCCCCCCAGCCTCCTTTTATATCATCCCTTGTAGACATTCAACCCACAAGATCTTGCCCTGGCCCAGGCTGGCTGCAGGCACTACCCATTGCCCCTCTGCCCCTGCCCTGTTCTGCTTCTCTCCCCAAAAGCCCTTTCCAGTTTGCAGCCCCCTCCAGACATTTTCCTGGTGCCCAAGGGTTTGGGGAGCCTGGGGGGCTCTGCAGGGGGCTGGGGTAGTCCTCACCAGCAGCTGCTCCCCGATCCTCAGCTTCTCCACCTGGATCTCACGGAGGCTTTTCTTCACCAAGGTCTTGGTCATGGCGTTCTGCGCCGTCATCCGGGTGGCCGCGATGAGGTCCTTCACCATCATGACTGACAACACGGGGTCCCACACCCGGAATTGGACGTCGGCGCCCATGGAGATGACCGCCCCATCCTTGGAAGTCAGCTGGGACAGAGGGGAGTCAGGATCTCTTCCTCTCTCCTGCCCATGGCCCAACCCTTGTGCCTGGGAGCAAAGGCATTCCCTCTTTCCCAGCTGGCAAACAGCTCCAGATCTCTTTATTAAGCAGGTTATCAGAAACAAAATCAACCCAAATAATTAAGTTTGGGCTAGTCTGAATGGTGAGGACAGTTTCCAGCACAGGGCGGTTACTGAAAGACAGCTGGGAAGGGTAGGGATTGATGTTTTTGAGATGCTTCCATTGAGCAACGTGTGCAAAGTCAAGAGGAGCATTTCAATGGCAGGCAGGTGAGGGCTCTGGCTTCACAGCACCAGCCACAACCCCCCTTGCCTCGCCATGGTGATGGAGGAACTGAAAGTTGGGTCCCTGCATAGCACCAAGGGTCAGACCATCCCAAAATCCGCCTGCTCTAGGTATTTTAGAGATGTCTCTCCATCCTGCCCTGATGCCCAAGGCAGCTCACCTTGCAGGGGGGCACATTGAAGGCCCTCGTCCTCAGATCCACTCGCTGCCAGTTATCGATGAAGGGCAGCAGCAGGACCACGCCGGGTCCCTGCGGTGCCCGGATGCGGCCCAGGCGGAAGATGATCATTCGCTCGTAGGCGGGCACGATCTGGAACGGGAAAGTTTAGACCAGGGCAGAAGCAAAACCCTGGGTCCTGCAGTGCCAAGAGCAATGGGACCAGGGGCAGCCGGGAACGGTTCCCCCCATGGAGGATGGGTTGTCATCCCACTCCTCACCTGCTTTCCTCTCTTACCTTCAAGGCAAACCATCCTGAGATGGGGAAGGTGACAACCATCAACAAGAAGACCAAGGAGGTGATAATCCCATGGCAGATCCAGGACAGCCAACCCTGGGAGGAATCTGCAGGGGGGACGAAAGGGGGATGTATCTGCTCCAAAA
>NW_009633167.1:460-946 GCF_000690535.1 Cariama cristata | reverse complement strand
CCTAAGGTCGGGACTCACCTGTGGTATTCCCAGCCGGTCCCAGAGGGTCTTGCTTGGATCCGAAGGAGAAGAAGCCCTTCTGGGCACCGTAGAGCCCAATGCTGGACTGTTGGAAGCGGTCAAAGTCTCCCAAGGGAAGGGCCTGATATCCTGACCGGCTGAACATGGTGCTGGTGCCTTGCACGGGGACCTGCTCCCGGTGCTCAGAGTCCTCTAAGCCTGGCTCCCTGCTGCCATCGCAGCCACCTCTGCGGCCAGCATGGCTCAGTCCCCGATGCGATCCAACCTCCCTGCCCTGACGTGCAAGCAGTGAGACGCCAGAGAAGAGCTGATGAGCCCTGCTCTTGTCGCATAGGATGCTTGCTAGAAGAAATCAAATCCTTCAGGGGGTTTCCTTGCGGGGGTCTCACCCGAGTTGGGGGGCTGGGGGCTTCACATCCTCCCGATGACCCTCGAGGCAGGAGCCGAGCCGGGAGACAAAAGGGG
>NW_009633167.1:0-267 GCF_000690535.1 Cariama cristata | reverse complement strand
CTCATGGCTCCCGGCTCGGTGAGTTTTTCCGGAGAGGCCCTGCCCGGGAACTGCTCCCCCAGCCATGGGGAGAACAAGGGCCTCCATCGCACATTCTCCTTGGGGGGCTCTGGAGGGTACCCTGGCCCCAGAGGGAAGAGGGAGAGGTATTTTTCCCAGCAATTCCTGCTCCGGCGTGGCCTTCTCACCATGCCAAAGCCCTCCCACTCCATCTCACCGGCCTGCAAAGGGTAGTGGAGACCAAAGAGCAGCCCGGAGCAGCCCTGC
>NW_009633166.1:0-3120 GCF_000690535.1 Cariama cristata | reverse complement strand
CCCCCGCCAGCCCCGGGGCACCTGCACCCAATGCAACCTTACATATGTACGTATTTCCTTTAAAAACAGAGTAAGATATTCAGCTGGGAAAATGCCCTATATTTCAGCACAAGGTTTATAAATATTCTTAAGCCTCAGTGCATCCCTTGCAAGCTGCCTGCAAGGTAGTCTTGGGGCTTTCTTCTGTGCAGACACAAGAGAGAAGGCCGGTGTTTATAACATATTTAGGGTGCAGATAGGAAAGAAAACAAACTTCAGAAGTCCACAGCCCTGCCAAAGCTGTAGGAAAGGTAAGCCTTTGGAGAGTGTCTGAATTTCCCAGTTGCTCAGATTGTAGAACTGGTCAGAGCACATGAAAACTAATTTGTGTCTCACATGCAGATCTGCTTCCCACGCAAAGCAGGACAGGAACAGGAAGAGGGGGAAGAGAGTAGGTATAGTATATATTTGCTTAAACTAGGCTATAACTGAAGCATGCAACCGCAGTTCAGGCACATATTGCTCTCTACAGCTTTCGGAGGCGGGGACGTGGAGAGGGAGGTGCTGAGTTCCTCCCCCTGGGATCCAGGGACAGGATGCGCAGGAATGGTTCAAAGCTGCCCCAGGGAAGGTTCAGACTGGACATCTGGAAACATTTCTTCATCGAGAGGGTGGTCAGACACTGGAACAAGCTTCCTAGAGAGGTGGTTGATGCCCCAAGCCTGTCAGTGGTTAAGAGGCATTCAGACCATGCCCTTAATAGCATGCCTTAATTTGGTCTGTCCTGAATTGGTCGGGCAGTTGGATTAGATGATTGTTGTAGGACCCTTCCAACTGAAATATTCTATTCTATTCCATTCCATTTTATTTCTAAATCATTTTAGGGAATTAAAATAAAATAAAACAAAATATTATGTTCTCTGAGAATGAACTCAGCCTTGCCAAAAAATTAGTTGCTGTAGTCCATAAGATATTTCCCTTTTTCCTAACTGATATTAAAAAGGCTAATTTCTTTGAAAAAAATGTAAAAATAAAATGGAAAAGGAATGCAATAGTAAGCGTGATAAATTATTGAAGAAGACAAATGTATGACCCTGTACAAAGGAGAGGACATCACTTCACATGTGTACAAACAAAATTGACAATTAGTCCTAAAGATGAAGTAGCACTGAAAAAAGACTTTGCAGAGGACTGAAGAAGGTTAAAACAAAACAGAGGACATTATTTTTCCTCTGTGTGTAGTGTTGCCTTCTAGCATCCATTCCTTGAGTCTTCTGTATAGTTCTGGTCTGTGCATGCGCAGAAGGGCAGAGTGAAGACATGGAAAGTGCAAACAGAGGCAATGATTGAGGAGCATCTGCCTTAGAAAAAGAGACTAAGTTTGGATGAGAGAAAGCTGAGCAGGGATATAACTGAGGTTTTCAAAATCGTGAAGGCATTAGAGGACATGAATGCAAAACTATTCATCAAATCCCGTATTGTTAAAGCAAAGGAGTACTAAATGAAACTTGATGTTTCCTTAATCAACTAACGATGTTTATTTCAAACAGATGAAAGAAACTACTTCTTTACACAGTACATAGTGAACTTCCAGGATTTGCTGTCATAGAAGAGGTTCCTAGTAGTATCAACTAATTTAAAGAACTACCAAAATTCAAAGACAACATGTCAGTAGCAGATGGAAGAGACAGCAAAGCATGGTCTAACTTAACCCAACAGCTGGGGATGTTGGGGGAGCATAAGGGCAACGGAGCATAGACAGTGGCCAAGCTTGCATATTTTACCTAAATAAAACCACCTATCACTATTATCAAAGAAAACATGCTGAGCTAGATGGACCACTTGGTTCAACTCACCAAAGTAACTCTTACGTTTCCAAGATAACTGGCATTGTTTTGGAAAACAAAGATTCTTCATGCTGGCCTCCTATGCTAGGTTGCTGGAATGTTCTCTGCTTTCAGCTAGTAGACTTAAACGATCAAAGTGTCTTTTCAGTGGTAAGAAGGCAGTCAGGATCATCTCATGATGCATGGCAAGACTGGAAAGAACATTTCTTTCAGTCTAGAAGAGTATCTCCTATAGATTAACTAAAGAAATCAGAAGCTGCATGGACAAGTTTATAAAACCTGACTACTACAGATACTTTAGCCACTAAAACAAACAAATCTAGGACACCATCCCAAGTGTTCACTCTGTTCAACCTCTGGCACATTTTCAGTCAAGATTTTGGCCTGCTCCTTTTGGCAGTCTTCCAGAGAATGCCTAAATAAGTTTGGGGGCTAGATCAAGGGCTGATTCCAATTGAAACATGTACAAGGACACGTGGCATGGGAGTGGGGAGGAAACAGACTTTATTTTTATAAATGCAGGTTATTAATGCAGAGGCTATGGGGGAAGGGGGTTTAATTGTATAAATGGAAGTTGTGCTGTGCTGGTTGCCTCAGAACCAGAGAATAGGCCTTGCAGTACAGACATCACCACAGTTTTGCCTTTGCTTCCTTTGGATCCTCAGGAGTATTGTGCTAATAGATCTATAGAAGAAGAAAGTATCTAACAGATTGCTCGGAACAGCTTTCTCTCAGGCAAATCTTCCTTATATGTCTAGGGAATATCTCTAAGTATGCTTGACATTACTGATGAAATGTTCTGAAGGATAACTGAGTTTCTTGAATGTCTATTTAGGGTTTTCTAAAGATTTTTTTTGTTCAGGTAATTTATTAAATTATTTATAAACTTGATACATGCAAAGCTTCTCAGAGACTTATGTACCATATTCAAGCAGTTTAGTGGGCAATTAAATTCTTCCTTGTCTGCTGCATCTGTTCAGAGCAAAAATACTTTTGGGGATCTGCACTGTCAGACCATGGAAGATGGGAGCAAAGGACAATATAGACCATGTATTTCGCCCACCTACTCAATCCTCTTTGATCTAAAAGGAAAATCATAGGCCAAGGTCTTGCAGTGTTTCATACATGGTGGTCACACAAGCATGGAGGCGCCTAGTGTCAATGATTTTGTGGGTAAAGATGGAGAAAAAGCTGTTCTTTTGACACTCACTTTCTAATACTATTGGGGATTCTGAAAGTTTTGCTTGTTTCACGGTGTAATCCAGTATGTACTTGCTAAAAAGATCAGGTATGA
>NW_009633165.1:5358-14315 GCF_000690535.1 Cariama cristata | reverse complement strand
AGGGGGGTATGGCCTGTCTTGAGGGAGAGGACAGCATGTAGCCTTCTGCCGGCTGGCCCCACAGCCACACGGGCAGGGGGGGAAGCTCCCCGAAGAGCCACTTTCTGGGCACAGCTGAGGGCCTCCTGGGCCTCTGCCCCTGTGGGCAGCCATCAACAGGTGCTGGCAGGAACCTGGGAGCTCCAAGGTGCTGCACCTTCTTTCTCTGACGAGTAATGCGGCTTCAAGTGAACTTAGGCCAGTCGGGGGGTGAGTCAGTAGTTTCGTACCCAACACCATGTGCTTTTCAGAATACGCACAGTCATGCGTTTTGGAGCCGAGTCTCAGAGTAGTCGTGAGCCTTAGTCATCGTCACGGTAGTGTCAGCGCATTACCTTAGTCAGAGTCTATTTTTGCCACCTTCAAGAGGAGAACTGATGGAAAAGTGAGGCACAGCAGCGTTACAGTGGCTGTATTTCTATTAGAAAGGTAGGACTTCAAAAGTACTGAGAACAAGATTCCTGAAAGCTTTCTGCATGATTCAGTGGTGTTTTCCTGCCCACTCCTCTCCAATTTATGTGGCCGCATTTCTTTGCTCAGCTATGATACGCAACTATAAAACTTAAAGATGCGCAAGTTTCATTTGCACATGTGAAAAATATTTCTAGCAAATTTTGTAAGGAATTTGAGTTTATATATTAGAAATTTTATTTGAAGGACACACTGATGTTTCTTCAAAATGATTAGCAGAGTTCATATTCCCTGAACGTTTTGTACATCAGAAGTATTTATTTTAAATCATCTGGGGTCTGCGATGGCACAGTATTATCAAACGTACCGTGGTTTTGTTTGATGATGAAATTGCAGTAGCAGGTCACTTGCCCGGCCGTATAGCCGGGCTCGCCTCCGGGATGGAGTTTCCATTTTGTTCCCATTTTCAGGATTTGAGGCGGGCTGCAGGTGGCACCGTTGTCTCACGTTCACGGTCATCGTTGCCCGTCCTGAACCGGTTGCTGGAAATGAACTCTTTCCGTCAGATTTCTAAAGCAAAATGGAGTGCGTTTCTCTCAGTCTTAAATTTGCTAATTGCATTGAAACTTACAATTTCGTTTAATGAATCAGACCGAATGAAAATGGCACTAATCTGTTTAATTGCCTTAAAAAAAGGAAGGCTGAATCAATTTTTACAGAAATACAATAAGCACTAAAGTTGTCTGGCTGAAATAGAAAATTGTAATGAGTTCTGTATAATTCAAGACAATGAGTTTTCTCTTTTATTAACTCCGCAATATCACGTGTGGTGCAATAATCACAGCAGCTGCACATGCAAATAAATGGATAGCTTCTCCAGCTCTTCAGATCCTGTAATGTTGTTTTTGTCACCTTAGTGAAGCAAATGTCACACATCTTCATATACGTTTGCTCCATTTTTTATGTGGTTCTGGGGGGACAATGCCTCTGAGATCTGCCATACCTGCTAGAAATGAAGGACTGAACCCTGCAGGAACAAACTATTCATTAAGGAGAACTCCTGGGAAGCACTGGAGAGGAGGACAGAAAAACAGCTATTTAAAAAAAAAAGAAAATAGCCCTGTCACACATCGGAGGGGCCAACTCTGACCTTTCCCCATTACTTTTGTAACAACGTGTTGTCATAATATTTAATCTCAAGCCTTAACTTTTGTAACAGATGTTTTAAAGGACAATTTATATTGTCCAAAGTGTTTGCTTTTTGGGTAGCACTCAGGGAGCTTTTCCCTAGTGCACCGAAGCAGCTTGCTAAGGCTTCTAGCTTTGTTTTCTGTCTGACTGGATTCTCTGTATTTCTCCAGCTGCCCTCTAGTTTACTTTGTGGTTTACTGAAGTATTTTTTTTCCCCGTTTTATAACGGTCTCTCTCCTCTGGTGCTCTGTGTAGGAGTTGTGCAGACAGAGAAACTGATTAAACAGAGAAACGCTGAAAATAATTTCGTGTAAAGCATTTCAAGATGTACGCAAGGACTCTCTCCCCCTCAGTTCTTCTGATTTTACTGTTAGGTGATGCTCGTGACGAAGGAAGTCGGCGAGAAGCACGCTCTTTAAAGTGTTAATATTCTGTGCTTTTACGGCTCTCTGCTCAGCAGATGAACAGACTTTGTATCTGTCATGCCCTTGCACGAGAAACGATACTGCATTGAACAAGTACGGAAAAGCTTGAGTGTTTTTAATAACAGATTTTACTGTACATGCAGTCTGATGCCACTTAAATGGAACATACCCTTGCTGTTTAAAGACTTTGATGCATTATTATTAAGTTTCTTTGGCTTTTGTTATTCAGCTGAGGCACTCAAGTTTCCTCATAAAAGCATCTCTGACACTTTTTCATGCGTGGCTATTGCAGCACACTTGGAAACAAGTTGATGTTAACTGGAATACATTTATTTTTCTCATCATAGATTTTTGTTTTCTTGTACCTGTTGTGCAGTGGGATTCTTCTTTCTTACATTAGCTGCCACAGAGGAGAAAGAGGAAGAGAGATTAGGCAGCCAAAACTGATGTACCCAACTTTTTCCCACGTCTTTCATGCACAGCACCCACCTGGCATCTAAATCCAGTAGTTGCCCAGAAGCAGAGAGATAATTTCAATGGCTAATGGATTTTAATGGATTAATGGACCTTGCCCTGGGGTCCTGGCATCTCCTTCCAAAAATAGCCTCAGCCTGGGGCAGGGTTGTGCCAGCAAGATGTGTAGCTCCTTCTGGAGCAGCCAGAAGACCCCACCCTTAGACTTTTCCCCGTAGCTTTTTATATGGGAGCTCGTGGCTCCCTATTTCCAGTGTGGAACTCTACAAAGTCACGTCTAGTGCTGCCTACGGCCTTGGTCCGTGAGTCTTTGGGAGGTGCTCTTCCAGCGGTGTAGGCTTCTGGGGATGCTTACAGCATTCCGCAGCGGTACGTGAATTCACGGCGGTGGTAGTGTCTGGGAAAGGTGGGAGCTCGGACGAGAACACGTGGAGCTGGGGCGTCACCTCCTCCTGTGTGCCGGGGCTCGCCGTGGTGGAGCAGCTCCTGCCCATTTGTTCTTTCATGGCAGCACGTGAGAGGCAGGTGGATTAGGCTCGCTCTGGGACCATCTTTCCTACCCACCCATCCCCTCCAGCCAGCAGTCGAGAGGCAATGAGTGTTTTGACGTGTAGGATAAGTGCTCCAGCAACCCCATAAATTTGCCTCAAAGAAGTGTTTTTTGTTCCGTGGTGGGTGGTGAGGAGTTTCTGCGCCCACCCCATATGGCAGTAGCTACTAAACCAGAGTCCCAGGTTTTGTCAACAAATTCACCTCGCTTTGGCACCATATGGCCCTCCTGGCCACGTCCCCTTCTCTGAATAAATGTACGCCAGGGAGGAATGCGGCTGTCAGGCAATCCTGATTGTTTCACAGCGCAAGCCAAATTTCGGATCAGATGCTTCCTCTCATGAGCTCCAAAGTTCAATGTCCTTTCACTGCGAGCATTTATGCTCTGAATGAAAAATGCCGGTATGCTGCTTTGCATCTCGTTATCTGGTAACGGCATGCGCCCAGACAGTGTGTAAGCGATTCTGTCTGCAGGACCGGGGACCAGATTTGGATCTGTCTGCGCCTCCGTCAGTGGGATTGCATTCAGTGTACTGGGGCAACTCTAGCTTTACGCTCCTTCACGATTGACATATCCCCAAATACATAATAATTTTAAGAATGCCTTACGAGAGCTCGTCATGGTTTTCAGAGCTGTGGCTGCAAACAGTCAGAGCTCAGTGCTGGGCAAGAAAACCGCACGTTATTTTGGGATACTCATCCTAACACAAGACGGAGTATCCAGACATACCGTGCCTTGAAGCATATAATTAACAAGATAGTCTAGAATATGCAAATGTGCATTTTTAATTAGTTCTGAATACATACAATCACCTGTATGGATGTTCAAGTAGGGCAGAGGCCAGAGCGGCACAGCTACGCCCCAGACAGTCAGTCGTCGTGTCAGAGGCACCTACGCCGTCGTGTACATTTAACGTATGCTCAGCAATCAGCTGATTTCAAATTACAAAACGTGTCCGGTTTGTGCTGCCGGTCTTGTTCCGGTTCTTCTACAGAAAAACAGAACAAATCAAAACAGCACCATGTCAAAAAGAGACTCGGGAGATCATGAGACTCATGAGCCAGCTTGACAAAATTAACCCCTGCAGGTAACGAGCAACACAGGTTAAAATTAAATGTGTCAAAAAAGTGGATGGAGCGGGAAGTAAAAATCCCTAAATTAAGCACTGGATTATGCCCTTCAGATATGATTTACAAATCCAGACTAACTCTCATCAGCAGGATCCCGAGCGTGACCTCAGCGCAGTCAGAACAGGGCCGTGCCGGGAGGGCGGAATAGTTGTGTCCGCGCCGCCGGGACTGACGGTGAGGGCGGCAGGAACACCGTCACCGGCGGTCCCCCCTTCTCCACTGGGTGAGGGCTCTGCTCCCAGCAGAGCGATGTGTGATACGGTTGGCAATTCAGAGTTTTACCTGAGACCTGGGACTATTTTAAAGTGTTGCCCCATCAACTCTTTTCCTCTCCTCAATGATATCAAATACCGTTTTTTTTTTTTCTAATGACAAGGTGATTAGAGTGGGAGATAGATAAATAAGGAATTGCACGGTCCCGGTCCCAATCCTAGCACCTATGGTGTATTTAAAAGCGGAGGCACCCGAAGCTCTGCCGCTGGGCTGCGGGGCTCGAGGACGACCCGAGAGGCACCTCTGGAGAGGAAGACTCACAGGCAAGAGTTGCTCCTGGGACTGACGGCCAAAGCGTGACAGCGGAGAGGCAAGTGCGTGCCTTTTCCCAGACGGGGACCTCGGCTAGGACCAAGCTAGCAGCTGGCCTCGCAGGGGGATGCCAGAGGAGCCCCTGGTCCTGCCCCCTCCTCCCTGACCCCTCCATCCGTGAGCCGTGAAATTCCCCAAATTGTAAGGAAATGTCCTCTCCTGTGCAAACAGAGCTGTGTTTCTGACCACACACTTGTTGGACAAGTATGCTAGGATAGGCCCTGCATGGGTGTTTTGTGGCTTCATTCATGTTTATAAACTACTCTGAGATCTTCAGATGAAGAAGGATTTATGAGTGCAAAATATTAAGTTGCCAAACTGTTTCTAATCTCGTAAACAGATAATTTTAAATTCAAGGAGACACCGTGGAGGGCAAGATCGCACAAGCAGTCCGAGAACAGTTTCCATCACCCGTCCTGGGAGCTCAAAATGCAGAATTCCCTCCACTGCTGTAAACCCAGCTAGTGTTTTATCATAAATTGAGGAAAGCCTTTCTAAATTTATTTTCTAAGTTTTAAAAATGGAAAACTCATTTGTTTTTAGCGGGCCTCCTCCTTCTTTTGTTTCTCTATTTGTGCTGTATTCACACGGTGTTAGAACAAAGCTTCCTGTAAATATTAACTGAAATACGTGAATCAATTCAGCTCAGTTTGACTTTGTTCCTTTATGTCATATAAACTACGGCGAACGTGTTTGTTGTGGGGCCGTTCACCGAAACAGCTAATTCAAACAATTGTACAAGCTGAGCTGGGATCCCGCGTCTTCATTCCTCCTCCTGCATTTGGTCTTGCAGTTGGAAAGCCGAAATCGGTGGGGAAGGCAGCCAGCCCCCGCCAGCCCCGCACTGTACTCAGCAAACGATGAACGTGTTGGGGAAGTTGATGAGTTATTCATGGGCCATTTTGCAAACAGAGCGGGCTGGTCAGTAATTAACCGGAGGCAGCAGTGGACCAGCGCTCGACCTCAGCCCCCGCAATTCCTTCAAGGATGCGTGTTCCCTCCCTGGGCCGATGCTTTCTCACTTTTTCTACCTGCAAAGGCAGAAGCTCGCCCCAGCCCCGAGTAGAGCAAATCTCCAGGTAGAGCGTTTCCCTGCGGAGCGTTTCGGAGGCTCCTTCCAGCAGGTACAGGAAACCTTTCGTAACCAAAAAGGCACCTTTTGGTGCACCTGCCTGCGGGCACTGCTCACCAGGGCCAAAGGCAGAGGCTGGGAAGCCTCCGAGCAAGCCGTGGTGCTCCTCGGGTGGACAACCGGCCGCGGAGCTCCCTTCCCCAAACAGGCTGTTCTCCGTGCGATGGAGGTTGCGCTCTTTAATATTTTAACAGAAGGCCAGCATAATTACAGCTTGATCTAATTAATGAATCCTGATAAGAGCCATTGTAATATTTCCTGTTCAATACTTGCACTGCAGTTGGTGTTGGGCGCTCGGCACGGAGCAACGGGTTGGCGAGCCAAAACTGGCTGCCCGTGGCAAGGGACACTGCGCACGTGCGGACGCTGCGGCCGAGTGGGGGAAAATGCAAAATAAACAGCGTGGACGGCCATCTGCCACTTCCGAAGCTGCAGCCAACGCTAACACCCCATTAGGACACGGACCAAAAGCACAAATCTGGTGGTTTGGCCACCAGCGATTTTCATTTTTCTAGAGAAAAGGCTTCTGGCATTTGTTAAAAAAAGAGAAAGGAAGAGGGCCAAGGGATTTGAGGACTTGTTTAAATAATAGAAAGGCTGCTGCTGCCTGTTTTGTTTATGTCATCAAAAAAGGTTACAGCTTTGAACTCACTCATGGGCAACCACAGCGCTGACTTAAAAATGCAGCAGAGCTGCGATGCTGCCGGTTTGCTCGCCTTGTCGGAGCGGAGACCCTGCCGGGTGACTGCGTCCGAGCGGGCTGCGTGCTCACTCCCCTGTTTCTGAACCAGGGCTGCTGACCTCGGGACTAGCTGATTATTTTTTATTTTTAATATAGAAAAAGGAGAGGGCAAGAATTGTAACATTTCCCTTCCCCTAAATGTTTGATGTGCTACAGCCTCCTCCTATGCCCATGAAACGCCACTGGAAATCCAGCAAAGCGCAAACCAGGGGTGAGTGCCGCCCGTCCTGGCTGTAACTGAAGCACATCCTCCCGGTCCGAGACCTCCTCCAGATACCGGGGCTAACTAACTCATTCTTAAAAACATTTTACTATGTTTTGTAACATTAAACCTTAAGGTGATTCTGTTACAGTTCTATAAATCACAGATATTTTCTTATGGTAGACTTCATTTTCTGTTTATTGAGCTGTCCTACATCCTCTCTGTTCCAACCTCCAGCCAGTGAGCAACTCCAGCAAAATGCATTCATGCAGTCCGTCTTGTCTTTTACCTTTATTTCCACATCAATCCAAGCTGGATTATATACGTAGGATAACTGTGTGTGAAATAGCCCAGTGACACAGCCAGCCCAGTTTCCAGGAGATAGTGATTTATCAGGAGTGAGTTAATTAACAGAAAAACCTGCTGGCATAACCCCTGTTTGGCCAGGTCTGGCGACTGCGATGAAGCCGGGCCAGGGAGAGGGGAAGAAGGTTTCCCCGTACTGTCATTACAAGAGAAGCACGTGGATGTGTGAATGCCTCATCTAGACATCTTGGTATTGTCAAATAATTCCTGTTTAACCACTTCTAACTCGCTGCATTTCCCCATCAAATACTGGATGGGTCATTTGAACACCTCCTCTCGCACCTCCCTGTCTCTTAGTTGTGCCGAAACCCAAACTATTCTCCCTCACCAGAATCTCACAAAATGCGTACAATGGGTAAATGAGTGTATGAGTTGAAATACCGCGTCACACGAGTTTTCTTACTGTTTAAAAAGATGCTATTTCATTGCAGCTCCAGAAATAGACTGATGTTTTCTGCGGGACACGGAGTGGGTTTGGGCGGTTGGGCTGGAGAGGAGGGCAGGCGCTGGGGCGCTTGCTGGGCTGTACGGGATCTAGCGTGCATTTCGTAACTACCCAAAAATGAACGTCACCTTCTTCAAAAGGTCGTGCGTAAAATAGCTCTGCGGTTCAAGCGCCACAGCTCCTCTTTCGGTTGTACCCCCGCTACTTCAAAGTCCCGCTGTGGGCTTCAGCTGAACTTCTCCAGGCTGACACTCTGGGCAGGATCTGGCCCTGTCCGCTCACCAAACGGCGTCGGTGGGTCGCATCGGTAGGCGGCAACCGAGCTCGTGAGAAAATGCCGTAACGGCTCGAATGGCTCCATCGTTCCTGCTTCTAACTCGGAAACAAAGGCTCAGCAAAGCTGACTGCAACGCCCTGGCACAGGGGTGGGAACAACCGTGGGTTTCTTGGCATTGTTAGGGTTATTACTTTTATCCTTATTATTGCAATTATTGATGTTAATGTACCGCAGAAGGTTGCTGGAAGGACTCCGCTATCACAGCGGGGCTTTCTCGTAGCTTCATTAATGCCAGTGCTAATGTGCCGGAGTCATTTATACGATCGACAGGTCAGGCAATGAAGTTTACCTTGTTTCAGCGTGGGGTTTGATGGGTTCATGACGGGACAGGGCTCTGGCACGGTCCCACCAGCGCCGTCTCCCAAAGCCCATGAGGCCGGCAGTGCCATGGCCCGCCCCCCCGCCGGGCCCCACCGCCAGGCATCACCGCCGTGCGTCGGCAAGAACGGCTCCATCACGGGGAACGCCTGCTCTGAATTTCATCCCGGTCAGAGGGAACAGACGTTAACCATTGCTGCTTCTTACGTATTTTAGAGGAAAGAAAACTCAGTTAAAAAAGCTGGAGGAATGTCACTGACTGCATTCTACATCTGTTACATCTCAGAATAATTTATTTTAACCTCTGAAGATATAAGGGAAAATATTTAAGGAGATGGAGACTTGCCAGTATTTCCAGTTCATTATAAGGAAAGAACTGTTGCTTATAGCACTTTTTTGGAGCAGGGAGCAGTCTGGTTTCAAATCCCTGAAGCAATGAGGAATCATGTACTCGCCAATGGAAATCGTTCTTCAGTAAAGAATTTACTAATTAAAAAACTTTAATTTTTAATTTCAGTCTAAATTTCCTCCCTTTACATAAATGTTCTGTCTGCTTTCTGCGGGCATTGCGGGGTCCCTGCTAACCTCAGCCGGGGTTCACCCATGTCTG
>NW_009633165.1:375-5299 GCF_000690535.1 Cariama cristata | reverse complement strand
TGGGTGTGCTGGGAGCTGGGGGGCTGCGGGACGCGGGGCAGGGGCAGTTGTCTGAAAAGGTGCTAAAACTCTCTCAAGCCTGCAGTGAGGGACAGAGGCCAAGGACAAGTGATGGATCTGCATTTCGGCCACGTTGGGGACCAGCAGACTGTGTGCCACCCATCCGCGGTGGCGGTGGGGACGGTGGCACGGGTGGGTGCTGCTAAGCAAGGTGTGCTCCACGCGAGAGGTGGCAGTTGTGGCCCCTCCGCAGCCCCCTCTCCCTAACCAGCCCCCACAGCCCCCGCTCCACCACCACCAAAATGCAAACTAACTACAAATTGCTCTTTTCCACCTGCAGACTTTTCTTGTTGAGTCGCGCTTTGCGCGGGACCACGAGCACGGCCCCGGGAACCCCGGTGCACAAAGAGGCAGTTTGGTCCCCATTCTGTTTGGATGTGAGAGGGGAGCGAAGGGCCTGGGGGACGGAGGGACTTGCTGGAGCAGGATCATCTCCAGCTGGGCTGTGTGAGAAGATGTGCGCAGGCTTGATGATGAGCGGCCAGCGAACCAAATCGAGAAGACCCAGAGAAATAAATAGTGAAGCATCTTTGATTGAAGATGACACTGTATAAGCAGATATGTACGACTGTTACCAAGATTAAAGTTTAATTAAATTCCTGCAAGATTTTTGGGTCTTCATAAATTTCCTTTGAGCTTTCTGCCAAGTAGGATATGCTCGCTGGCTTCGGAATATAAAAGCAAGTGTTGTTGTGTTTTGCAAATATGTTTTATAATGCATGCAAGTGCTGACTATGCAAAAGCCTCACTGGTTTCCACGATTAACAAAATTACAAAAGCGCACAGGGTAGCAGTTCGTCTTGTTTTTGACTATCCTTTAAAAACAAGAGATGGATCAAAGTATCCTGTGATTAAGTTCATTAATCACACCCACATCATGAAAAACCATTGACTCTTCTGAACCCACTTTTCACAGAGGGAGGATGTGAGGAGCTGGCCAGGGCGGATTCTGGTGTGGGTTGGTTGTTTATTTACTTGTTTTTCCCAAACGAGGACCTGGCTCGGTTGACACGTCCAGGGGGCAGGGATGTCTCTGGCCGGGAGCAGCCGGGTGGGCGAGCAGCAGCAAACTCCCTGCCCAGCCCCAGGGGAATCGGGGTGCACAAAAAGCTCTGCTGCTTTTAGCCCGTTTGTGGGTAATCCCTAGAAGTGAGGGACTGAGCTGCAGGGGCGAGGACGCAGCGGGCAGGATGGGGCGCAGAGACGTCTGTCCTGACCACGGCAGGAGCGGACTGACGGACAGCGATGCACTGGAAACCCGGGCCAGGAGAGGGATTCTCCCGCCCTGCCGTGCCGCTCCCGTAAGGCTTGTATCTTCAGTGATTTTAATCCAGCGCTTGTCCTTGTCAACACGGCGACGGCTTATCTAACGTAAAGACCTTTTATCTGGTGTATCTGGTAACTGAGTGCTGCACGAGCCTTCGCGAGAAGGACATGCGGATCGTCACCCCTGTGCTCAGTCCCCCCCTCGCATCGCCCACGTGGCACTCATTTAAAAGGCTGTTGTAAATGTGCGCTCTCTGGGACCCCGTAGCAATCTTGCTAGACACGTGTTAAAGCACTTGGAAAATTCAACGGCAACCTGACAATAACGTTCCCAAGCTTGCAGATAAGCAAGAAAGGGATTTCACATGATTCAAGTGAGGACCACAGCTCCATCCCTACAAGCGGCATCTGACTGCAGGAGGTACACTCGTGCTTCTCCGAGTGATGGAGCTGGCGGAGCTTCCACCCAGCTGGGAAATCACAGCAACTCACGCAGGACGTAAACGTCACCTGCTATATTTAGCAAAAACCAGAGCTTTTTTCGATGCCTGACAAGTGGACACTGAGAAGGACGTGTACCTATGAGGGTCCTCCCTGTTGGGCAAACCTAGAGGGACTGGCCCTGGCTTCTGGGCAAAAACATCCCTGTATGAACTGCACATCCCAGCACAGCCCAGGCTGTTACCTGTGCTACCTCCTGCCCCTTCTAAAACCAGCCCACAGGTGCGATTTTGATCAAATCCTACCTTTCTGCCCTCAAGAGCAAACCCGCATCGGCTTCGGTGGGGCAGGGCTCCAGGTCTGCCGCTTACGTTGGCTGCAGAGACCCACGGGAGCGATACGATGGGGGCTGGCTCGGGGAGGAAGGAAATGTTTTCTCCCCCATCCTCCAAAAATGTTTTAAAGTGCTTTACCAATTCTGTGGCTGGCTGATAGACACACTCTTTTTAATTCTGAGTTTCACTGAATTACAGAGAATAGTAATAGAGCTTGTTTGCTGGTAAATGGTGATTTTGAGGGGCGTGGCCGCTCTTGGCTCCAGCCCCTCCAAAAGGACCGGCAGGGTCCCGCCCGGCAGCCTTGGCAAGGAAGGACGTGTGCGGTGATGGAGCTCGGCGCTGTCTGACCTCGCGGCGTGGGCTACGTTCTCTGTCCGTGCTTAAGATCTGGGGATTTCAGCTGGAAAAGAGATTAAGATTTAAAAGACGGGCGAACCAAAGCTCCAGCTAGCTTTCTGCCTCTGGGAATGGCCAGTAGAGGATATATTGAGAAATGTCTGAAAAAGGGAGATATTCTTCCTCTGGTCATTTGCCACCTTGAGCATCCTGCGGTCCAGGGATGGGACCTTCTCGCTCTGAGGTTGCACCTGCACTGCTCTATTGAATAAACCTTCTCTTCCATGAATTAAGCCAGTTTCGAATCCCACAATTTAATAATTTTTGAGAATTAGTGAGCAACCTCCCATGACTGTACAGCCTTCTGTCACACGCCCCCTCCGTTGTCTCCCCAGGGGGAGATGTCCCACCGTTTACAACCTCTCTGCCCCAAGGCTTTCGCCATCCCTCCTGTCCCTCTGCCTCCATCTCTCGCGCTGGCCGCCCCGCCAACGGTTGCCAAGATTAAGAAGAGTGTAATTTTGTATGCGTTAAAAAAAATTTCTTCAGCCCACACGCACAGATCAGGGCACAACCAGAGATGAAAACGCCTGATTCTGGGTGGATTTGTGCCAAACTGTGAATCCTCTGCAGACGGAGGATGAGTTGCTTTCGGTGAGCGGCATTGCACCACCCTGTCATCCCACTTGATCTGCCATTTGCAAGGTGCAAAATAAGCCTTGACACGACACCACTGGGCTTTTTAAAATCTAAATTAACGATAGGGCAGGGAGTGCAGCCTTTAAATCTCGGTGCAGCATCGAAGGGGTTATACCGATAAGCCAGCAGCTCCACGTGGAACAAAGCTGGCATTTCAGGGAGAAGACAATGGATTGTATTTTCTGTGTTCATTTTAGTCATCCATTTGGCATTGAGACTGAGGTCACCCACCCAATCGTGCACTGCAGCATCTCTGTTCTAGCTAGCAAGGAGAAGCAAAACAAAGAGGAGCTGAGTCGGCAGGAATCGGATCGCAATCATGTATGGAAAAGTGCTCCGTTAAATGGCTTTTAGATAACGTCGCTGCAGTCCATTTCAGGACACTGTTTAAAATCTTTCTGAATAAGCATTTTCTCTGACACACATCTTAGCACTTTGCATGGCCACTGGTCACACTCAATTCCCGTTTCACTTCCCAAACAATAATTACTAGCTTGGCCTGGTTTTGTGGCTGAATGATATGATTTGCAATGCAAGCATTCCAACACCAGCCAAAAGGCTGTAGCGACTGCTATCCATCCGTAAATATTTTCTCCAGCAACAGCTTCATTTCCTTTGAAACATTAAAAAGGTTGTAGTTCTAACATGCATGCATATGCAGGCACGTGTCTTAAAAAATACACAACAGGCACGCACGTACCCACGTCTCGGTTTCGCTTGAGGTTTGCACCATGCAAAGAAGAGACTCAGTTTGTCACCCCGTCCCGTTTTCTGGGAAGTGTGCTTTAATTAATGTTGCCGACGACTCGGGAACCCGCGTTCTCTGTCGTATGGCTTTATCCCCAGGGAGGCGGCGCTGGGAGCTCCTCCGCCGTGTCGGCCGAAAGCGCAGACAGTCAAGGCCAAGGTGCAATCCTTCTGGCTCTGCAACTGCTGCTGGTAAGCAGAGGAGAGCGTGCCATGGGCTCCAAAGCACTGCTTTAGCGTTTGTTCCTTGCTTTATTCTGAAACAAGTCAGGTGGGAGCCGCTACGGGACCAGCCCATCACGATGCTTTTCAAAGCTCGCTGAAGCAGGGGTCTTGGTGCTGGCCGGGTGCAGCTGCACGCCCAGAGAAGTGCCCGAAGGTTGGGGATGCCTCGAGACTTTCCATGAAGCCCAGCTAACCAACACCACGGGCATCCCCCCGGATGCAGGGGGGCTCGGGATGGGCCTTTCCAAGGCGGTGCTGGTCCCCACGGCTGCGCTGCCACACGCCCATGACCCGAACCGTCAGACGTAGCTACACAGCGGGCCAGAAAGCAGCGTATCAGCTGGTACCTCCAAACCCTGACAGCTGGTTTCTTAAAAAAGCTATTAAAGATGCAGCAAGTCTTCTTCATGCTCCCTGCACCTAACATCATTTCCCTCTTGTCTGGGTTGAGGCAAAGCGAGCCAGTCTGCCTTTAGTCCCCTGTTTCACCGAGGCAGTAAATAATTCAGTGTGAACTTCTGTTATCCTTGTCTCGTAACAGAAGCGGAGATGTTTTAGAGCGGGTTGGAAAGTGGAAATTTTTGTTTTATGAGAAAACCTGCATTGCTGACCTTTTGTTTAATTCAGCATCGGAACAAACCCTTGCCCTGTGGGACCCGGAGGGAAACGGACCTGTTCACGTCCCGGTCCGCCGTGCCCCTGCCTGCCTGCCGGCCACGGGTCGGGAGCAACGCAACGACTTGTCCAAGTGTCCAGCTCCCAGCAAGCTCACCGGGCAGCTGAGGAACTCCAGATTTGGGTACCCGAGCTCC
>NW_009633165.1:0-215 GCF_000690535.1 Cariama cristata | reverse complement strand
TGCCGGGGGGCCAGGGGGGCCCTCACGAGCTACCGCGACACGCAGAGAGCCCATACCCCATTTAGTGAGCAATGGGAAGGGGAGGCTTCCCCGCAGAGCTCACAGCCCACGCTCCTCCCGCTCTCAGGGCTGCGGGCACGGACGCAGGCAACCCTCCGACTTGGGAAATGCAGACGAGTCCCTAAATTTAAGACAAAAGCAAGAAGAGGGCTGCA
>NW_009633164.1:0-21697 GCF_000690535.1 Cariama cristata | reverse complement strand
AGGGAGAGCCTGGCCCTGCCCTCACCCTACAGGCGAGGCCCAGCGCTGCACGCCGCAGGTCCTGCCCTGGGCCGAGCTGCCTTTCTCGGCTCCCCAGGGAGGCCCGGCAAAGAGCGTGTTTTTGGGGAGGAAGACCAGAGACTGCTGAAACCTCGTGCTTATTACCAGTCACAGCCCCTAGCTGATAACTGTAGGCTAAACCCAGCTCACAGGGCACTTTTATCTGGCCCCTGGAAATGCCTAGAAAAATAGACGACTCCAAATTACTCAGGAGTGGTTTAGGCCACAAAATAAAAGACACCTGCATTGGCTCTGTATAAGACAGCTGGGGTCCAATTAGGCTTAGCAGCAGAGATACACGTCTCATGAGCAGAATTACTCCAATTACAGGCAAAGGTCCGAGCGGTGCGAGAGGCTCTGTCTGATCCTATTTGGGTCCCACAAGGAGCACTTGTAAATCGGAGCTGGTAAACCTTGATGGACTCAAACTTCATTCCATGAATTCAGGTCTGTCAACACAGCACTTCCCATCCTGTCACAGTACGCCTATGCTACCAGACATTTTCTACTATTAGGCACTGTGATTCCCCTGTTACTTTGGATAGTGGACTGCATAGTCACCTTGTTATCCAGGAGCATGCAGAAGTGATCAAGCTTTGATGCAGAATATGACACCCAATAAAGTATGCATACCTGGTACTGGAAAAGCACCCTTCACTCTGACGTAAGTTTCAAGCACACTGCCACAATTTATTGTTTCTATTAGAAAAGTATCTAGTAATCTGAAAATGGATCTAGAAACTATTGTTCTAGATAGTATGCTTGGCGCATAATAAAAAGAAAGCTCATGCCCTGCAGAGCTTGTAGTGAGAGAAGATTAAGCAAGTTCTAAGGATACCCGTTGAGAGAGTTGTACAGGTTTTTTCAGGTCTCATAGATGTGTTGCACCAGCACAAACAAACCTGCCAGAGCACTTTCTAAAAGCCAGCACGCAAACAGACAGGTCCAAACAAAAAGGCTGAACCTTGAACCTACCTTGAAACTCTTTGCTTGTTTCTAACAAGCCCTCCGGATTCTGAAGGACCTCTTGGTTCTCCACAGAAGCAAGGACGGCAGCTCACAGAAACACAGCATCTCTCCTGACCAAGCGTACAGCAGGAGCAGCGGCACACACAAAGGTGATGGTTTTCTTCACACGTATACACGGTGCACCGCCTCTCTGCCCTACCTGTCTCGTCTTGTTTTAGCCGTTTCTGGCGAGCGAGCAGGGTACTGGAGCATGCAGAAATCTTGCTTTTCAAAGCACCCTGAAAGTGGGCTCATATTTTTCGGTACCTAGGTGGCCCAGAAGAACTTAACAGGGAGCAAGAACCAAATAGGTAGTGTAATAGACAGAGCAATGGGTGAACCTCAGTTTCATGCTTCTTGGGCTTCTCAGCGATCTACAAGAGCCAAGAAACACCAGAAGATGGGACCGAAACTGCCTCTCTTTTTTTCATTCTTCAGTGCCAGATCACATCAGGATATAAGATACCTGAGGACTACTTGTTTGCAGTCTGTTGGAAGACAGAAGCATAATCACCTATCGGTGAGTCATAACCACACAATCGCATAGGGGTGATGACACAAACTTGCGAGGACACAGAGAGTGATATAGCTTAAAGATGTGTTCTCCACTTTCTGTTTTTGGATAAAAAAAGAAAAATATTGGGACAAGAGCCTCAGTTGTTGCAAAGCAGCATAGCTCCATTGCTTTTGGCAAAGCTGGGCAGATTTACACTTGCTGAGGTTATAGCCCATTCTGTTTGTTAAAAGTCATTCTGCCTGGACAGATTCTTCCTTCCTTTCTCTAAACTTGAATTTAATTCTAGGAAAATATCTGGCCTGTCTGACGCCTCTGGAAGACAGAACTCTCTTTTTTAAACATGGGACGTGCAGTGCCACAGCAACAGCAGTGCAAATGCCACCACAGGAAGGTAGTTCCGCCAACTAACTAACTACTCTGCTAACTCATCCTCTGGTGTCTCCAGCTGGACCGGCAACAAACTCTTCCAGCTACCCACCAGGTATTGGTCCAGCTCCTGTGCTCTCCGGCAAACCCCAAGGCAGGTAAAGAGAAATGCACAGCTCTCTAGAAATCCTGCAGTGCTACTAACTATTGCAAGCCTTGCTTGACAGGAGAGGAAGGCTAGTCAAATACTGGGCCCACTGGAGTGTGGGGCAATAAAAAGGAAATGGAGAGAATCTCAGAAGATCCTTACTGCCACAGTAATACTGCCAAAACAAAATCTGCAGTAGCGCTGAAAATCTGTTCAGTCATTCCAATGCCTTCAGTTTTTCCTGGTCATCTTCACCAAACTCTATGTAGCTTACAGGTGGGAGGCCATAACTCATGGACATGCTTATCTCGTCATGACTTTTTGTAAGAACACTCTCAATTCAGTCTGGAAGGGTACGTCACTGATTTTTGTAGGTGCTGTGACCCAAAAAATAGCTCCCTTTGTCATTCCCTCTTTAACTTCTGTAAGAGGGGAGTCATAGACAAGGCATGAACTTAGCTCTCCACTGTGTGACATACAAACATGCCAAGAGCTTGGTTAGCAACAGAACTTGCTCATCAGCTTTAGATCAAGGCTATTCCCGACATTTTTGAAATGTTAATCTTTTTTGGAGTTATGTCTGGTAGAAACACCCAGGCAATGGCCAAGCTGAACTATTCTTTCTTTCCTCCTGAAAAAAAGAATATGAAAAGTTCTTCTTGTGATCATCAAAATCATCAGCAAAGTAAGTAACAGTAATTTTTTAGCTTCACAAGGATACATACTTGAATACATCCAGATATGCATCATATATTTTTGATATACTGAAGGGTCTATCAATTCTCAGCAGACACAGAGGGTAGATCAGTGATGTCAGTTGCTGTTGTTGTGCTGAGTCTCCTGTTGCTTCGCCATATCTCCAAATTCACCAGCCTTTTAATCATGCAGATTGCTTGCTGGTTCTTTCCATGGCTTTTGAGCTGTCCCTGCACTCAGCTAATCCGTTTTTCTGGATGTGTACCTTTTCTGTGTAACTGAAACTTTCCTGAAGTGTTTGGAAGGATGACTGTATCACTGTGCTCTCGTTAACGTTTTCTCTGAGAGCATACTGAGAAAAGCGGAGATCCCCGTCAGTTTTGCTTCCCTGCAGCACCATATTCTTCATGATTTTTTAATTTATTCCTCCTGCAGATACACCAGACTCAAGAAACCTGCAAGGACTTTTCCCATACTGGGATGTTTTTCTTGCTCATCTCTCCCTGATCTTGGAGGATGAGTAGTGTCGTGGCAGAAAGCAAACTGATATGCAATTGACTTTTAAAATTTTGAATTTTCTAGAGGACGCAAATTGTTTCCTTTTAGTATCTGACAATGTAACACAAGTAACTTGCCATGGCAACCATCTTATGAAACAGAAAAAAAATTATCATCACAAAGTGCTTTGTTGCTATAGCAAGGAAAGAAGCTGAGACCTTATCCTTTTTGTTCACTGGTGGGCCATGCATCATCTAGGTAGCAGAACCTGTCAGTAGAAGTTTATGTTAGATTCGATGGAAGTCAGCTGCCTCGTGGGCCTATCTGGTACTTGGATCAAAACTGAAGTGCAGTCAGAAGGAAAGAAGGAAGTGTTCTGAAGAATTGAAACAAGGCTGGGTTCTCAGAAATGCAAGGCCAAATCCATTTCTGCAGCAAGCTGACGCAACTCTGCAGATGCCAGTAAGAGATGAACCAATTTCTTCTGAAATTAATTTGGCTTTCGTTCTCTGACAGTCTCTATTCTTCCCCCTCCCCGACCTCAGTTCTTTTCTTTTTTTTTTTGAAGTGGAATAAATCTTGGAAGATCTGGGAGTATTTTGGAGTTACTTGGGACAGGGGATGGAATAGGCTCACAGAGTCTGTCTTCAAACCTGTTCTCTTTACAGGGATGCTTCTGAGAAGGGCAGACTCATTGCTACACAACTTACTTGTGTTAGGGAGAAAATTTAGAAATGGCAAAGGGAATTGGCTGAGGGCGGAGAGGGTAGACCCTCATATTTATTGCTGTGGGAGGAAATGAAAAATGAGCTTTGTTAGCTCAGAAGAGGACAATTTTGAAAACTGTTATATGTGCAAATAGTCACAGAAGCCAGTGGAACTATCCTGTGCTTAAGATAGGCTCATTTGGAAATCTGGAGTGGGTCTAAGGTATACACAAAATGTTTGCTTTACTCCCGAGCTGGAAAGGATGCCTTCTGCAGGATAGCCTTGAAAAGCGAAGGAAAAATGGAAAGTTTCTTAATCCCTAGATTATTCATACGAGCTACAAGTAACACAGCTCCAACTGTGTGATGGAATGAAATGTATGCTCCCCCTTTCTATTTTAAAAGCTCCTCCTTTCTATTTTAAAAACACTCTCTCCCAGTTAAAGTTTAGGCTGTTGATATAGTAGTATCAAGCTTGAGAAACAGTGGCCAGCCTTCTGAGCTGCCTCAGGGCTTAGCTGAAGTTACAGGTAAAATTATTGTGACTCATGGACAATCTTCTTCTAGCTCCCTGGTGAGGCTCTAGAGAAACTACTACTAGATCAGAAGCCCCCACAATGGCACAACTTGGAAAGCAGCCTTCGAGAGAAGCTCTTAATGTATCATAAATCTATGTGGAGATGCAAGGCTAAAGTTTACTCCTGACAACGAATTGTTATACTGTGAGTGCCTGACTATAAAAAGACTATGGGGAAAATCTGAGTCTTCTGCAGCACAAAGAAACCATGAGAGAAATGAAAGTCAAAGAAACCATGCTAAAACTATTCAACACTATAATTTAACACAGTCTCCTAGAGACTGGGAAAGGTCTGTGGGCTAATCCTTACTGCAGATCACACCAAGAGAGACATAGCCACAAGAGACATCACAACTGTGAAATTCTGCAAGCGTGTGCCATCATCCCAAGGGCCTGGGACTCTCAGAGATACCTAAGACTTGGAAGCAGAAGTCCAACTGAGAGACCACACAGAGGAAAATGAAGACTGGTCAGTCCTGGTTGCAAAGGGGTTTTTAGGACAGAAGCTGAGCTGAACTAGAGAGATCTCCTGCAGTAATCAATTAACAAAACAAAACCCTGAAACAATTAATCAACCCTCAATAAATCAACAAAATCTTCCTCTATATGGTCTCCAAAAACATCACATTGCTTCAGATGACCCAGTGAGTGAGTGGACCCAACCAGTGAGTGGGGCCACTTTGTTTTTAATCTCCCAAATAATGGCATTAGGATTGGATTAAATTCTACTAAATAGAGTGCTCAGGCCTCTTTGAACCAAACCATTTGAAACATTGCAGAAGATTCTGGGTGGGCAGAGCAAAATTGTCAGTCCTGGAGGGTTATCTGATCCAGGACAGGATCTTTCTCATCATGGATTTCCTTTCTGAAATAAGCAAGGAAACAAGGCAGCGCCTTGCCCGGTGCCTGGCCCAAACTCCACCAAAGCTAGCGAGAGGAAAGATTCCTGTTGACTGAAGTGAATTCTGCTACCAGTTGGATTTGATCAATTATGAACTGAAAATAGAAACTTGCAGAGATGAGATGCTCTGGAATCGCAGAAGGGAAAGGCTTTGTAATCGGAGCTTGGAAATGGAAGGAGGTCTATGTTCCACAGTTTAAAAATACAGTCAACTTCTGATTCCTTTTTTCTGTTAAAAAACCCCCAACCCAAACACACACAAAAAAAAGAGGTAATTCAAAGACTGGTCATTTCCACTGAGGCAGTCTCCTTGTGGACACACCGTAGGAATGAACAACAATTGTTATCTCCCTATACATGCTGTGCAGTAGTTAGTGATGTGAAGCCCTCATCTGAGTGGATGGTGGGATGTTTGGATTTCAGATTTTGCTGGGGCGGGGGGAGAGATGAGATATAAGTTAGATCTTGGAGTCTGTATTTACAAGCAGTGTCTGGTCTGAAGGATGCTGCCCTTTACAGAAAGTGTGCCATTTGTTCCTGAGAGTGTTTGCTTAAGTCCCCAACAAATCTTCTTTTTGACTTTCCATGCTTTTTCCCGGGAGTTATAGCTGATCACGTGGTGAGTCTAGAGCCCGAGTTACTTAGAAATGACACTTCATGAAATGTTCCCAGCTGACCAAGGGCGACCAGAGTTGGTGAGGTCCCATGTCTCCTTCCACTCTCTGCTGAGCCTGCCAGTGTAGGTCAGCAAGGATCATGTAGGGTAGGAGGTCTGGTAACGCATCAATCTGCAAGTTGGGAACCACGCTGATTTTCCTGGCAGTGTTTTGCTGGCATATGTACAGGAGCTTTTGTTAGCTGTCAGCTTGAATTGAACGTCAATCATTCCCTTGGAGCCTGCTTCTCAGATCACTGCTCTCTCAGAGAGGTTTTTGCCTTTGTTTTCATACAGCAGTAACTCAGGTCTTTGGAAGCTGAAAGCCTTATTTTTTATTGACAAGCCCTTGTGATATTTAGGCCCCGTGTGATTTTCATTTTCAAACTCTGCAGAAAAGTTTGAACAGCTTGCACGTTACCAGTTTCTTTATGGGACAGTTTGGATCACTTACCATGCTCTGGGTCATCTGTCACTTTTGCTGGCAGGAGCCAGATTTCCAGGAGTGGAAACCGGATGAGTTGCTACGGGATGTCTTGCGCTCTGTGTCATTTCTGCATTCACTGATGTGCAACAGATTTATCTGTGTAGTTCAAGGCCTCTCTGTACCAGATGAGTTTGTACTTAAATCTCAGACCATCCCACGTGTTCTTCTGGAGGAGACACTAAGATTGTTCTTATTCTTTTTAAAAGAATCTTCTTCTTCAGCAGCTAATGCTGATTTTCTTCCCCTCAGCATCGACGAACAATTGCTAACTGCATTTGTTTCTTGCAGAAATTTCAAAGCGCTGTTGCGCAGCATGATTCAGGCAGGCACACGTGGTAGAACTAGATAGAATTCAAGACATTTGTGTTTATCCAGTTAAAATACTGGTCTTTTTTCCTTTGATTGCTTTTTAACGTACTGCCTGCACATTGTCTCTGTCCCTGCCACACAGCCCTCCTTCTCATCATCAAATTCAAGCTGCTGAGCCTTTTCTTCTCTTCTGTCAAGTCCTTCACTAAATTCTGGTTTTCCTTGTTCTGTAAGGAGCTGCCCTGAACCTCGGTTCCCACCTTTGCAAGCAAGTAAAGCTGATGCAAAGCAGTACTCACATAAAATGTACATACCCTATAGACTGGACCAGAGGATGGAATCCAGCCTTCCCACCATCTCTCTGCTTCTTGGTGCTCTTGAGTCTTCAGTGGATGCTCTGCTGCTGTACCCAGCCTTAGTAAAGCTTGCTTATCTGGTCCCTTTCCATGATGGACAGCTGTTTTCCTCTCTGGCAGCCTCTTCCTGGTGTTCTTGTGGAGTATTTCTAACTCCCCCTTCATCCTCTTCAGTGATTACCTAAAATCTGCACTGCTGCAGTAACAAAGTCCATTGGTGACCTCAGCCTTCATGTTATTATTTATAGCAAAGGTAGACTCTCCTGCAGTGCAGCTGCTTGCCATCAGAGTTAGAGTTCCTGAGTTATACAGCTCCTTGTGAGCGTACGGCGGTAGCAGTATTCCTTTATTAAGTGAGATTCAGGCTAGATATTGGAAGATCTCCTTAACAGTTAGGCTATGCTTTTGTGAGCCTTCAAGAGCAGCACAGGGCTAGAAATCATCCCTGCAGTCAGAGAGGTGGCATAGTTGATCTCTCCAGGTTACTTCTACACCTATTTCACACAAATTCTCTTTTTGCTGGCAGTTTCTCCTCTTCCTTATTAATGATCTTTCCCACACTGAAGCCAAAAACTGGACCACCAGTGTCATTTTTTGTCTGCAGTTCAGTCGTCGCCTTTCTTCTGCTGCTTCTCCATCACGGAAGGTGAAAGGCAGAAGAGGATCTGCAGTCACCTGCATCTTGCAGGACCAGTGCAGGGCCATTGCATGTTTCTAGGTAACTTTTCAGGCAGATGTTCATGAGCTCAGCCATGATGTAAGTGTGTGTGTGTGTGCGCGCAAATCAGGCAGATACTGTCTGATGGCTTTCAGGAGGCCAATGCTAAACATTTCTGAAGTCAGACCTCCTGCAAGATTCCTAAGCTGAGATGCCCAAACCAACAGGTTGCAAATTTCTTCTCAGACTTCAGACGCTTTGACTTTGCCTTTTCCACTTCCAGTCAGCGGACTTCAGTTGGGGAAATAGTGAGGCTAACGTACCGAAACACCGATCCGAAATGTTCCGTGAATCTTAGTGATTGATGACATTTCAGCCATTGACTATGAAAACATGAGTAAGCTAATGTTAATCTACAGATGTTGTATTAACACCGAGTGATTTCCCAGTCCTCATTAGCAATATGCTTTGATACGGGTAGAAGGTGTTAGCTATAGTTTCCCTTCAGTAAGCTTTTTAATCATCAGAGCTTACCAGCAGTGGGATTTGGGAGACTTACATGATCACAGAGTGAATTAAGAGTAATACAATACCCTCCCTCTAGCTTCTCTGGGATAGCGCACAGGGGAGGGAATGGGTTCAGAGCTGCTCTGTTCCCCCATTTAAGCAGCACTAGTGTGCTCCAGTGAGGACCAAGCAGGAAACTGCTGCCTCCTTAGTCAAGATCTTCCTCGTTTTCGGGAGCACAATTATACCAGCTGTCCTGCAGTGATCAGCACATGCCGGTGGACTTGTTATAGCATGTTCTCGCTGACTTACTGAGGTCTGATCCAAAGCTTACTGCAGACATGGGAAGATTCACGGACTTCTTCAGCGGCCTTTGGACTACTCTGTGGAGGCAAAAATACAACAGCGATAGATACACGGGTGAGAGGACTCCATATTACTGCCACATTTCACTCTGAAGAGGTGGCAAAAGAGATTCTGCAGCCCAACCCCTGTGCGTCCCAGAGCAGTAAAATCAACATGAATCCTGCTTAATAAGTAATTCAAAAACACTTTCTGGTTTGTGAAGCATCTGCATCCCAGCCCTTCTGAGGATCTTGAGTAATGAGATGAGAACAGTGCAGCTTCTGCAGTCATCTCTACCTGCTCACGGGGCTGCCAGCCTGCTCTGGCCCTAATTTCCAGCTGCTCTTTTAAAATGCTCTCTGCCACTGAGCTGTTCTCATCTAGAGATCTCAGACATGAAGTAATCCTCCTAGCTTTTCTAGAAAAAAGCCATTAAACCTGTTTTACAGGTGGGTAGGCTGAGCTCCAGTCTGCCTGAGATCACAAAGTGTTATTTAGGGCCAAACCGCCTGGGCTGACATGTTCCCGCAGCAGGGATGACGATCTAGGAGGAATATTAACCTCCTTTGTTAGCGGAAAAGAGTGCCCAGGCAGAGGGGAGGTCTGGCCACACAGACTCTGTTTACATACATGCTTCGCACACGTCTACAAAGCAAATAAACCTCTCTGGCCGCGTGGCTTGAATCCAGTCCCTCGGCTGAAGATGCAAGTGTAGGGTAAACCAAAATGCCGTGCTCGGCCCTTTGGGCTGAGCCATCCAGCCGGTGGGAATGTAAAACTCCGCCTGATTGCTTATGCCTGAGTCACCTCCTTTAGCGTTTGTTATTGCCTAGCGTGTTAGCATGCTGCCTGCCGGATAATAAATGACTTCATTCGCTGCGGCAGTGAGGACACTATTAAAAATTAACCCTGGCAAATGGTCCTGCATATTTTTTTCAGTCAGAGCCAGACAAAGGGGAAAAGGAGAGGAGTGCTGTCAAAATTTGATTTGCAGAAAAGGCAAGTGGTGAGTTTTTATTAATGGGGATGGTTCAGGCTTCAGTTTAATCACTGCAGTTGTTGGCAATCGATGATCAAAATTCAGAAGGCTTAAGGCATTTGGTAAAGTTAAAAGCAGTACAGGCAGAGAAGACTCAATAGGCATATTGCAGGGGAGGACAAAGAATGGGATAAAAGGGGATTACTATGCTGACATGTATTTTATGACCTGTTTGCAGAAATAAATGAATTTATCACATGGATGTTATTACCACATATAAGGAATGTGGTCCACAGATGAAAGACTCTTCAGTTTTGGTTCATGTGTTGCACCCTTTTTGCACAGTATCACACTTACAGCCATACCCTATCTATAGCAGCATGCAGAGTATATTTACAGAAATGAAGGGCTTGCATTAAATATCTGAGGAAACAGATCAACTGACAGACAGATCCCTCATTTTCTTGGCTTCTCTTGCCTCCAGCACCCACACAGTATCCATCAAATTGTCGCGAGTCAAACCCTCGCAGGCTGCATTTGAAGCTTGGGCAAGGAGCCAGTCAGGCATAGAGAGCAGAGACCTTTCTGTCCGCACGCACTTCCCACCGTCTGTACGCAGGGGAGCTCAGCTTTAGGCTCAGTAAAAAATGCCTCCTTACTCCCATTGCGTCACTCCAAGAAAGGGATTTGTTCTGAAGCCTGCTGACGCTTAGATTAATGATCCCCTTGTTGACACAAAAATTGCACCTTGTTCTGAGACGTCATTCAGCTGGCTTTGGTACAGCAGTGAGCAGCACACCCCATCCGGAGCCCACGGTTCCTCAGGGCTGTCCCAGACCCCTGAGCAGCTCCATCCATAGATGGTTGATACCCACAGATAGTCTAGATGGTAACATAAGCTGTAATGCCAGGTGCAGTGACTATGAAAGCAGATCTACCCTCTGGCTGGCATGGGTTTTTTTCCAGAAGCATATCGTAGCTGTTGGTTTCACAAGCGGTACTGCGATGCGACAGCACCTATCAAAGGGCCAAGCTGAGGTCTGCATGTTTGTACTGAGTCACCTGCCCATCTCCACGTGGCGGAGAGATTTTCAAATGTCAGGCTTAAGCAGATATTATGCTGCAGTAGGGGAGATGATATAAAGTTCCTGCATAAACTGCATTATGATTTTGCTGAATGAAAGGTACTCAGATGTTGCTATGTCCAAGTTGGAGATGTTCCCTACCCTAAGATCTTTCCTTACCTGTGGTGTTTCAGGGACCATGGTTGAAATATTCCTCAGATTAAATCCTCTTTTTATTTATTTTCTCTCCTTTATCTCTCCATCCAAACAGAGCTTTGTCATTACCCATAATCCCTGGCTATCTTCATCAGCTATCCGCCTCCCCAAGTGCTAAATCCATTCTGCTCCCTGGTCTTGCCCATTGCATCGACGAGGACTGTGCCTCCAGAACAAGGAGCCCTGGTTCCCATGTACCTGGGACTGGGCCATGCACCATGCCACATAGCAGGAAGGCTTCCAGACTTATCAGCAGGGTAAGGTGGACCCAAGGACCTCTGTTTCTCAGCATCTAAGACGTTTGCCTAACATCTTGATGAAAACACAGACATATCAGAAAGTTGTGCTCGCAAGTATAAGGATACTCCCTGAACATATTTCCTAGATAGCTGCTGTATAAATGATGAGGAAGCAATTCAAGCGTGTGTGGTGTGTTACGGGACCTGCCCTTGCTGGGATGTTGACTCTGTGACAAATAGGGTCTTTCACTCATACCTTTTAAGATCCTGTACTCATTGCATGCAGCAGGCAATGGTTTCACTGAATTCTTGCTGCAGCCAAGCATCCTGCTGGAACAGGGATTTTATTTTAATGATCACTGACCAGGAGTTATCACAATGGTTATCAGTCATCACAACAACATTTTATAAATATGGTCTTTGTGGATGTGATAGTTTTGGAAAGCCCAATAGCTTAAAGTTAGTTTGGCACCTCTTTGTAGGCCAAATGGTGGATGTGATCTGAAATCACTTCCTTTTAACTTCAATAGGTTTGGGATCATACCCACGGTTTGGTTATTTATTTATTTATTTGCCCCTAGTCTTTATATTTCACTCTCCATGTTGCCAAGGGCTGGATGTGTTGTGAAGCAAGTATCTCAAAGGATAAAGAAGTGTCCTGTGGAAACAGCTGTAGGCATGCATCCAGCTGCTCATTTCTCTAGAAAAGAAAGTTGTGAACTGCCCCTGGAAGATCTGCCTGCCACAAACCAGGAGCAAGCCGGTAAACCCTGAATACATAGCTGAGTGCTGCACACTTGTGTTTCCCCTGACTTTTAAGGATAATGAGAAGGAAATGTATTTTTAACACTAGTTTAACTTGTACCCTGCTCTGCTCCTGCAGGGGGTAATCAACTGATAACTTGGAAATTAGCCATCTGCCAGTGGTTGGTAGGCAAGATGACTGTGAATGGTCTATTAATGAATGTCCCTGTGTTAGCACATCCACAGCATGGCATAAGGCAGGACAGGGGAGACTCGTCTGCACTCCAAGGAAGACAGGTTCTCGCAGTGGTGATGTCTTGGGAGTTGTTGGGGGGACATACATTTCACCGCACTGCTTGGTAGTATTTTCAACATGTCTGTCTACGTTGGCTTCCACTACAAAATAGCAAGAGCCAAACAGTGCACAGAGTTGTGTTAGTGTAATGCTAATGCAGCGCATGAACTTCTGCTCATCTCATTATGGGAATATTTTTGAATGAATCAAGTTCCCACATCCCATCATCTTAGAAAAGGCCAGGTGCAAACCCAGCACTGATTCTTCCCCCTTTATGTTCTCCAAACGTTCAGATCCAAATTGAAACGGAGATTGTCAAAGGTCCATCTGCATTGCTAAAAACGGTGGGCAAGCCTGGAACTGCAAGGTCTTTGCCCAGACTGTAGGAAGTGAATGGAGATGAGTCACAGTACCACAGGAGCATCATGACTCCTACAGGTAACAGTAGTTTGTGGTCACGAGAGGATTCCCATTCTGTAGTTCTGTCTTCTGCTGAAGAGATTTGCTCAGCCAAATGGACACCACTCAGCTCAGACACCAGGAGTTTCTATTGAACCACTATAAGGGTTTACCCCAGGGTTTCTTCTAAGGTGTTTCAAGAAAAGAGGATACTGGGATGGAGCGCTTAGCCAGAAGTGCAAGCCTGCAGTGGTAAAGTGCAGGTTTTCATGGCCAAAGAGCTAGCCTACAAGCATGGCTGGAGTCCCTTGTAGCAAACAACATGCCATGTTCACCGCCACGCGCTGTCACTGGGCCCTGGGGCTGCTAACAGATCCAGCCTTGAAAACAAACTGTCAAGCAAGGTGTTTGAGGTAGGTGTGAAATTTGTGTGGACTGGGATATGGTTTATGATTTTCAATACTCTGAAACACTACTTGAGCATTTGTCTTGGTCTCACCCAGTATGCCGAGTTAGGGAACAGAGTTGAATTTTACTGAAACTTCTAGACAGTGCATAAAAAGTACAGAAGCGTACCAATAATCCGTCCTCTCTCATCACTAATCTTAGCTGCTGGAATAACAAAGTACATAGTCCTTTTTCTAAACACTCACTATGCAAAATCAGAGCCAGGACTGTAAGGAGAATATTTGGAAATCAGGTCTCTCCTGTCATTTTAAGGACAGGGAAACATCCTTCCCTCTCTATGACGACAGGATTCCTTCTAGTAGTCTAGAGGAAGTTACACAGGACAATGCCCCAAATACAGGTGAATCCCAAGGCTTTCCAAAGAGGCTATCCATGGAAAAGGCAGCCTGAGCCCCTTAAATTCTCGGAAAAATCCCAGTACAGGATGGTGTGTTGCATCACTTTTCGTTCCTGTGGAGCATTTGCCAGACACAAACCCAGGCTGCGTGCCGCAGAAGCAGATGTATAGAGTCAAGGGTTCCTTTGCCAGAGCAGATAGGACCATTTTTGCCTTTGCTCAGCTCATTCGCTGATGCTGAGCCAGAAGCAAGCACAAATTACCCGGGAGACCACGGAGCTGAAAGACTCCTGGGAATGTGCAGGGCACTTGAGGCAAAAGAAGCACTTTGGCTCTTAGCTCATTAGGACAGAGAGCCATGTCTTCTAGGCTATAGATGCTGGCCCTTGGATTATATAGGTGTGCAGGGGGATGCACACAGTACAGAGCGTTTGTTCCAGTCTGTAGAATTGCCGAACCCTTTATCTACCTGCTGCCCTCCTCCCTCCACTACTGCAGACCGTACCCCAGCCACCTTATTTCCTCCCTTGTAGGACAGGGATTTGTGAAGGGCTTTTGCCAGAGCTGTTGTCTCTAGCATGGCTCGCAGCGGTGCTGTTGCTGTGATGGCTGAAAGCCTTGGTGTACATGAGTTGCATTCAGAGTAAGCTTTGAACTGTGCAAAGTGCATGCAAACTACTGGTGTAATGGTATGCAAACTGGTGCTTTGCCTCAATTAATTCTTTTTAAAAGCTTCCATTTCTCCACTGCTTCACACTGTATATTGTCACTTACGCTGATGGGAAGGGAATATAAATTGACACCTTTCTGATTTGGTAACATTTTGTGGTGGCTTTGCATTGGCACAAAAAGCAAGTACACATTGCAAAGCTGCTGGTTCCCCTGCCTGAAAAGAGCTAGATGAATTTCACAGCTAAAGCCTGCTTGGCAAAACAGAGCTAAAAGCACAGTGAGGCCACAGATTTCTTTACGCTGCAAAGAACAAGCGATGCTCCTGAAAAACTATGGTGAAAGAGTCATTGACCTTAACTCCTTTCCAACACCAATTCATTTTTCTCTTAGTTTAATGTTGTAAACAAAGTTGTAACTCAATCATTGACTGTGGAATTTGTGCCAGAAGAAATGCAAGGACCACCAACAATGTGGACCAGGTGTGAATTATAAATAGCATCAGCAAGAGGCCTTCTGTGTCCCATGGGCATTAATTCCGCAGCCAATGCTATTCCTTTTATATTTTCATTTTTAGCCTGCCATTTTTAAGCCCTTTTAAACCTTCCCTTGCTGAGGATTTCTGCCACACCAAGCGCTGTGACACCCCTAACTGAATGAAACCCCTGTAGCGGTACTACAGTTGTAACAACGTTGGGTTTTGTACCCACAAGTTCTGTAGTAAAAATGACCATCTGGCAGTTGTAGGGCAGCTTTAGACTTGTCTCATACGGTTGGAAAGGGCACCAGACCCTGGAAGAGCAGATGCATGCAGCTAGCATCCTTGAGCTTTCCAAAACCAGGAAATAGTTTGACCCAAAAGAAACTAAGAAAGGCATATGGCTTTGATGGCTTTCCAAAACCAGGAAATAGTTTGACCCGAAAGAAACTAAGAAAGGCACATGGCTTTGACAAGAGACATAAAACAATAATCTTTATTTTATACACAGGAATTTCAAGTTACCATTGATTCATCTTAAATCAGGAATGATATAAACAAGGGAGTGCAAGCATGCTTTTCTGGCTCTCAATATTTTTTCAGATAACAAAACTTTTGTTTCCTTTTTCCTGTAAAAATGGAAAGAGGAGAGAAATCTTACATTTATTTATTTATTTATTTATTTACAACTCTTCATTAAAATTAAGGCAGAATTAGGAGGTAAGCGCTTCTGGAATTACGAAATTCTGGCTTGGTGGCTCAAATATTAATACACTGCCCTACCTCACCTTTGCTACCTGATGTCTTTCATCCTAATCAACCATCTCGACTGCACTGTAATGCAACCGCTTCTGGGTACAATCACCTTGTTGTGAAACAAAACTTGCTTTTCTAAAGCAATAGTAGAAAGGAAGGAAAGAGCCCTCCAGTGTGGGATCTGCACTGGGTTATTGCTTGAACGTAAGTGGGATTCCATCAGAGTTCTTCCCTTCCAGCAGAGCTGAATCAGGGCTTAAGGTAAGGAGATATCCCAACACAACTGAAGCCTATCTTAAGCTTACCTTTTCTCTAAGAGACCCTTCACCATGAGAAGGTGCCATTTGCTCTTTTTATTGCCTTCTAGTACCCCAAAAATGTACCCTGAAACTCTACCAAGCCAAGGAGGGGTTTGTTTTCCTGGAGGGAGCATGCAGCAGTGAGAGGAGATAGGCTTTGTCACTCAGGACCTCTGGAGCGCGTGGTCACCTTCAGAGGCCACGCACCGTTTCCGTATGACTTTGCTGACATCAGTAGTTTGGTTTACTTGTTCACAGAAGCAAGGGCAAAGTAAAACTATGATCGCCCATCTTTCAGAGTGAATTAAAATACTCTATAAAAACCATTAGTGAAAGTTTTTCTAGGTCTAGTTCAGCTTGAAAAGATACAGCTTTGTACAAAATGCCATATGCTGCCTGACGAAGCTTTCCTTTCAGATTGCAGTTTATGAATTCACATAAGCCTGTGAAAAGGAGCAAAAACAAATGCCCGAATTCAGTGAGTCAGAGAAGATGTTTTTTTGACTGGATCCTCTCATTGCCCTTTCTTTTCATGCCAGGTGCAGTGACAGCAAAATAAATGCAATTCACAGACTCCTGTCATCCTCCGGATCTTTGGATCACTTCTTACTCCCTCCCGGTCTCATTCATCGCTTCCGAGGATGAAGTCCTAAACACCTGCCGTGGTTGAAACTGTTCTTACATCATCTTCTGTGTGCAGTGACTTCAAGCGCATGAAATCGTGAGGTTAATGCCATAGTCAAGACTTAAAGCAAAGCTCTTTCTTCAGACCCGAGTTGATTTTTTGGAAAATGCCATAGTAGTTTCTAGTTCTTAAGCGACAGAGGAATTACCAAAGGTAGTCAGTGGTCTGCTTATCATGCAATACAAGAAGATGGCAGTTTTCCAGCAGAGCAGCAGTCTGGATGGTGGTGGCAATACCATAGTATAAATTCCTCACTTAATCTCAGATTAATTTTTTTTTTTGTCTTGTGTAAAATGGGGATGAGTATCCCTGCTCTGTATTACCTACTTGGGTTAATAAGCTACTGGAGGCACCTCTTTCACCATGCACGGTATTCATCAGGTAGTGTTAGCCGTGTTGACGCCGTTTTGTGTAAAGATTAAGAATAGTTGAAAATCCAACCCAAATGGGGCAAGCCTGAAGATCACCTAGGTGTGGACTTACAGCTAAAGTAATTCCTGTTCCTCTGCTTTCAATAGAGATGTATAACGCTGTGGCGGTGGTAGGATGGCTAATGAAAACTGCACAGGAATGGAAGTTATCCAAGGGGAAAGCAAAATTTCAGGAGTTTAATACACTTTACTTGGGGACTGAGTAATTTCTGCCTTGCTGTACTGAAAGAACATCTTAAAATTGTCACATTTGGGATGACGCTACAGAAATAGAGGACTGCAAATGCATGCCAGTTCTGAAGAATCTGAGAAGGCAGGAGAGAGATGTAGGCTAACACGCACCCGTTAGTCTGACCCCTAACAGTATGTAATATTTTAGAACAAATTTTGACTGCAAACTTAATTAGAGACATGGGAAAATGTGGCAAGAGTTTACCAAAAGTGGATTATACCTACCTCTGGTAAGAGGACTAATCTTCTAAATGAAAAAAAATACTACTAGTTTGGGACTTTAGGACAGCCTTCAGTACTGTGTCCCGAAGGAAATTGCTAGTTCTGCTGGAAAAGGGATTCTCACAAGACAAAAAAGTGATTACAGGGCTGGCTAATGGGGAGAAGAGATCATGCTGCAAGCTGAAAGGTAGTTTGTAGTGGAGGTTCTTATGGAAAATACTCATCTTAATTTCTATTAGTGCCATTTGGAAAGGACAGAAGTGGGCTGTGGTGGTTTACCCCCAGCCGGTAACTCAGCCCCGCGCAGCCACTCACTCACTCCTCCCCAGTGGGATGGGGAAGAGAATCAAAAGGGTGAAAGTGAGAAAACTCATGGTTTGAGATAAAGACAGTTTAACAGGTAAAGCAAAAGCTGCGCACGCAAGCAAAGCAAACCAAGGAATTCCTTCCCCACTTCCCATGGGCAGGCAGGTGTTCAGCCATCTCCAGGACAGCAGGGCTCCATCACGCAGAATGGTGTCTTGGGAAGACAAACGCCATCACTCCAAATGTCCCTCCTCTTCCTTCTTCTTCTCCCAGTTTCTATACTGGCCATGACGCTCTGTGGTATGGAATATCCCTTTGGCTGGTTGGGGTCAGCTGTCCTGGCTGTGCTCCCTCCCAGCTCCTTGTGCACCTCCTTGTTGGCAAAGCATGGGAAACTGAAAAAATCCTTGACTTGGAGTAAGCATTACTTAGCAACAACTAAAACATCAGTGTGTTATCAACATTATTCTCACACTAAATCCAAAACACAGCACTGCACCATCTCCTAGGAAGAAAATTAACTCTATCTCAGCCGAAACCAGGACACATGCTAATGACATTTGCTAATGATTAAGGGGTATCATCAGAGGAAGACAGGAAGAAGGGGATGGGGTAATAGGAATGGAATAAAATGTAGTGGTACACAGTGCAGGGTCATGTACTTACAAAACCTTTTACTACAGTGGGGACTTCCATTCTACTTGTCTTTGCAACTGGGGAAGACAAAGAAAGAGAGGAACCTCATGTTAATAGTGATGATTATGAACGACTAATTTGATACAACCTTGATAATGTGATGCCAGAACATATCAGACATTTACAGTACAGAAAGGAGAGTATTTATTCCACTGCATAGGACATCTGGAGTAAATTATACTGTTCTGGTCACTCATCTTCAAGAAAGAAAAGCTGGAAAAGAAAAAAAACAGGATGATAAAAAGAATTGTGAGCCTGTCATTAAAGACAGGAGATTTTGAGCTTGGCTTGTATGACTTAGCAAAATAAATGTCGAGAGGAGATGACAGTGGGCCCTATAAATATATCAGGAATGCAAACATCAGAGGGGAAGAGTTATTTTAAGCTGAAAAATAATTTGGCAAAAGAACAAGTAGGTATAACTTGGCAATAAATAATTTTAGCCTATAAATTAGGAGTCCTGTAATCTTCAGAGAGAGGCTTTGGAGCAATCTTTCAGAACAAGGAGGAAGAGACTGACAGCTGTCTAAATGACTCAATGTAGTTACCTGCAATAGCAGAAAACTGGTTCCTCTGACCAGAAAGCCCCTTCTGGTGCTGTGTTTCTAGGTTATAGTACAATGGAATTCCTAAATATTAATAATGCAAGTGGCAACAGCAATTAGCTATTAATCAATAATATTAATTAGTGACTGGGATGACTGGATGTTGCTTGTGACCAGGAGGACAGACAAATCTCTTCTTTGTAAGATAAGACCCCAAAGGAAAAGCGTGTCCGTCTAGGCTTGGTTTTCAGAGAAAGCTTCACCCGATTCCTGTTCATTTGGGTAGCACCAATATAATTAGTCCAGACTAACCTGTTTTGTGGAGTTCCTGTGATGGTGAGATCAGAATCAGCTCCAACATCTCCGAATAGGTCCAGGGTATGCTAATTGTCAATATTAAGATTTAAAAATTTTAAACATTTCTCGGCAAAACTGAAACATGACTTTTCTCTCCTATAAAGCTTCATGAATGTACAACGTGATTCCTGGATAGAGATCACATCAGCTCCGCAGTTATTAATTTACAGGTTTCTCACTGACCTTAGCTCAGCTCTGGGAACGGTGCCAGTGTAATTACAGTAACTCTGAACGGGGCAGACATAAAGCTTCTGTATCTACCCTGAAATTGTGCCAGATTTTTCTCTTGCTCAATGATGGAAGGATGCATTTCTTCTTTGATTGGTTTCAAATAGCCCAGGCTGGGTTGGTCTTAACAAGATTATTCAGCAGAAGTAAACTACTGTGCAGATGTGTGCATCCACGATACATTTACTCCATAGATAACCTTCGGGAAGTGTGTCCCAAGAAGAGGTGTGGGGGGAAACTGGGTCAAGGTGACCTGAGCTAGTTACCTGGAAGATAAACAGCAGAGTTGGGAATAAAATTCAAGCTTGATTCAGTGTTGTTTTCACTGAATCATGCTACCTTCCTGGAGCACGTCAAGGCCAGTTGCCTTCCTTCCTGTGAAGATGGGCAGCTGGGCTGCAATGACACCAGGTGGAGCTGAGTGTGCTCAGCACCTTGGAAAATCAGGCCCCTGGTGATTTTCTCTGACGTTAATTGACCGTCAGACCCTGCAAGAGGGGAGTCAACACATTTCCTGACCTATGGTCTAAGAGAGTATTTTCCAAACCCTGGAGTAAATTTAATGTTGTTGCAGAGGAAACGCTGATGCAATCCCTCAGCAGCTGCAGCTCTCCAACATCCTCGCAAAGGCCCAGTATATATTGGAGTGTGAAGGGGTGAGTGCATGCAAGTAGGTTATTCAAAACCCCAGCCTCTTCTAAATGGCAGGCAGGACTCCGTGTCTTCCCTCCAGACCTCCTACCTTCCGGCCCCCAAGAGAAACACTACTAAGGGTTGCTCCCAAGAAAACACAGGGTACCATCCTGAAAGTAAACCCCTAAAAAAGCAGGCTTTTCCTGTAGGACCACTGAGGGGGTGATCACATTTTCCTAGGTGCCCGATTTATAAATCCTATATCTAAATTGTGGAAATGTGGATTCCTCCTAATTGGGTTGAGAATGGTAAAAGCAATGTTCAGAATAAATATATTGTGATGAGTCTAAAAGATCAGGTAATGCGTGTGTTCAAATAGGCAAATTTAATTTACGGACAGAGAGTCTGGGTGATTGAATTAACCTGGTTTAATGAATTACTGCCTCTCAGTGGAGCTGTGAAAACTGACGGCATTGTGCTTTAGTCCCTTGCTTTTTCAAACAAATCGTGTTAAGGGAAAGCAAACACGTTTGGTTTAGAGAGCGGAAGGGCTATTAACGTGGTCAGTTAAGATGACTCTGCAGACGCACGGTAAGGCGTTAAACCACAGGAAGTTAATCCTGTACGCCAGCCTGGCTGTGCACTTGGCACTGATGGCACTGTGATTTTCTGATGCCCCAGAAGATGCCCCCAACCCAGAAATCAGTAAGTATTCTTTATTCGTATCGGGGTTGAATAGTGAAAAAGGAGTACGACAGTGCTGTGGCAATCTGCAACCATGAGATGGTGAACGGCGAAAGAATAGTGCATTGCTGCTCATGGAGCTGCACTCTTGCACCAGCAGAGACGTTTGATCATATCACCAACAAAAGCTGGACCACATCCATTGGATCCAGATTGTGACAGACTTTATTCTGCCATGTCTAATCTGGTCTGGAAATTTAGTCTTTTAATCTGTTTGTTTCTTGGTTGGTTGGTTGGTTTGGGTTTTCAATGCAAAATGATTTGGTGAAACCAGCCTCGTTATGCATCAGAAGTTGTATTTTTTGGTCCTCAACACAGCCACTCACCACTTGAGCTAATGGAGTGATTACCTCGGGGAAGCTGTTCCCTCTACGCAGGCTAACCACAGGCGTGTGGAATCACCTTTGTGCATGACGGTGGCGTTAGTTATCCGTCAGCCTGCAAAGAAGGTTTCAGATGCTGTTGGGAACAGGGATGCCCCCAACCCCGCTCCTACTGTCACCCCAGCTCCTTCAGCCATGTCCCACGCAGGGTCCTGCTGTCTTTCCTGCCCAGTTCCTGTCCTTAATGCTGTGCCCACCCCAGCTCTCCCCACTTTGCTCCTGCTGTTTACATTTCCACTCTTCCTCCCTTCAGGCATCCTCCTTGGCGCTTTCCAGCCAGGACCCCTTCCTGCCTCCGCAGGATCCCCAAACTCGCCCAGGCAGTGGGGAGGCTGCGTCTTTCCTCGGTGTCCGCAGAACCCTGCGATATGTTGCTGTCGCTGCTCGGGCTGCTATCCCGACCGCAGCCTGCGAACGGGCGCGGTACGGATGGAGGGGCTGGGGTGGGCGGGTGTGGGAGAAGGAGCGCGTGCGGGCGCGGGAGTGGGCGCGGGAGTG
>NW_009633163.1:0-274 GCF_000690535.1 Cariama cristata | reverse complement strand
ATAGCCGGAGTCCACATCACATCTCACCTTTAGTTCACCAGACTCCCCCGCAAGATCTGGTGAGATGTGAAAAAGAGATTAGTAACTGAGTGTGAGGAAGAATGATATGCTGTCTCCCACTGCCTGAAATCTTACTGAGCTGCTTGTCCTAAAGGTTTAATAGTATCCTGATTCTCGGGGGTATGTTTTTAGAATCGTTTCCACAGGCATTTGATTAAAATTGTTTGCTGCTGGATTGAACTACGATTGTTGGAACAGTTTTGAATTCTGTTAA
>NW_009633162.1:34838-35162 GCF_000690535.1 Cariama cristata | reverse complement strand
CTGCCCGGCTGCGCCTCCTCCCGCGCCCGCCGTTTCCCCCGCTCTCCCCGGGCAGTTCGGGAGGGTGCCGGGGCTCTGCCCTGCCTGCGCCCCCCACCCCTTCAGCCTCGACCACAGCGAGGTCGTGCACCAAGGACGCCCCACAGCCCCTCTCCACAGAAGCCACAACCAGCCGTAACTAAAGCAGAGGAACACGGACTTGGGACAGAAGCTATTCATATAAACAAATAATCCTTCCTGTCCATGACACTGGTTAGGAAGAGTTTGAGGTTGGTTTTTTTGTTTCTAAATGAAAGCCAAAAGCACTTTGAACTAGACTTCACC
>NW_009633162.1:3804-34823 GCF_000690535.1 Cariama cristata | reverse complement strand
CCGAGTTTGGCAAAGACTGGTATGGTCCCTTTCCTGGCCAATCCAGAGACATCTCTTCCACTTTTTTCTAATTATGTATTATATAAAGCGTACACTGTAAAGTGTATTTATATACCTTTAAAGCCTTACCCTAAATTGTACACAAACCCAGATCGTAAAAAGTTTACCATCTTTCCACTCACTAGTTCAGGAATTTCTACTAATACTGAAGTACCAAATATTAATTGAAATAGGTTTATAGCTAGGTTATAGAAGAAAACATGAAGTATACAAGGACTTCAGCCAACTCTTGCTTATTTACCACAATTGTAGATAGTGTACCTATAAACCTCTGAGGATGAATAAAGCAATAGCCATATAAGCAAAGTTTAAGAGGCTTCCAATTGAATTGCACATCAGCTTTGAAATACTGAGATTTAACATACAAATACTTGAAAAGTGTATTTTCTAACATTTACTAGATTTAAAATATTTCTTTCCCCACCGTGGAACAGAGAAATGTATTCTACAGAATGACTTAGATGTTCACATGTTACAGGAGACACCTTCTATGTTCTAGTGTAACTACACTCACCTCAGTGGAATTACTCCGTTCTCACTGGTGTACTGAATCCACTCAGTATGTGAAGAGTGGAAATTTCATGAGGCAACATCCAGCACTTCCAAAGGCATCTGCTAAAAAGCTGCAGAGAGAAGCAGCATTGCCTTACCACATCTTCTGACTCTCAGAATAAAAAATACAAGCTACTGGGAAGAAAAACAAACAAACAAACAAACAAAAGGATTCTGGGACATGGGAGTCAGACCAGGTAGGCAGAGAAGTGAATTATTAGGAGGCAGCCTGGAGTCAAAAGTTCTTCACATAGCTAATTACAGAGTACCTAGAGCATCTCAGAAAATACATACAACTTTAAAACTGCCTGTGTTGTGGGGAAAAAAAAACAAACCCTTGAAGCCAGTTGGATTTCAGTATTTCCAGATAGCATGTGGTAGATTTAACTGAATACTCAAAAATGCCTAGCTTTTATCCAATTCCAATCCAAGACAACTGGATTCAAGATTGTTATTAATTTTCTAGTCATTTCCAACAACAAAAAAATCCCACAGAATAAACTTACCATCACACTTCAATAGCTGACTTTCCAGTCCAGTTCAAAACCAGAAAACTTAACCTGAAGATTTCTCTGAACTTGGAGAACTGGATATACTTTTTCCCATTACTGGAATGCAATTCAGACAGCATGTTGGCATAAATTGGATGAGATTGCAGTGAGATGAAATAAGATAGATTAAATAACAGTACCAAACTGTTCACTTTCATTCTGATATTCATGGGTTTTGATGTTTCGCAATTTTAAACAGGCAATTTCTTTTAAAACATGTCTTTTTCCATTTACTAAAATGTATTACAAAGGAATTGGTGACATTGACAAGTATTTATGTCTTGTCTCTACCAATCTTGATCTCTACCAACTCATTCCTTATCTTCTAAAAAGATAATTGAATCAATGTTAAAGAACAGTAAATAGTGTTTAAGGTTATCATTAATGTTACCAGTTTAGTTAATGTAAATGAAAACAGTCAAGTTTCCATATAGCAACATACAGAGGTGGTGCAGAGTTGTTTTATTTTAAGAATTCACAGACGTTCACGTAGCCCTAATTTAGATATCTGTTGCAAAACTTTCTTCAGTGAAAGCGTTCATGTTTCCATGTTTCATATGGAGATCGATGGAAAAAGACAGCTGAAGTTGTACAAGAACCATGCTGATCCTACTTACAGCTCGGAGCAACAGCATCAGCTTTCAACCACGGAAAGAAAAAATGATGAGACCAACAGAGCTGACCAAATAAATTGAAGATCACATCGTACTGTTTAATACCAACAGTATGGAGCATGTATATGCTATCATTATTTACATGTAACAGGTGAAATTAAACCTTTTCGTTGTTGCCATTTAAATCGGAGGAAGATAACATTGCACATATGCTAAATTAATCTCAAAAGCCAAACCTAGAACAGAATCTACATGAAGTTGTCATAGCAGCCCCCAGCTTTGGCATGAAACTTTAAAGACATGTTCAACTCTCCGTTTCACCTGTCCATTACTGCTACATGTACTTATTTTTTGCTAAGCTGCAAATACTGCTTATTAATATTGCTCTGATCACAGATTAGCAGTTTCAACCATTTAGATTTAACCAGCATAACATAGTGTTGACTGAGTGATCTGTAGAGATGGAAATGAGTCAGACTACTGAGAACCTCAAAGAACAAAAGCCTGCAATGGACACAAGACATTTTCTCCAACTACAACCAGTCCTGCTCTCAGGCTTCGTTGAGTGTGTACCCACTAGGGAAATACCTGCCAACATTAACACACATCAAAAGTAGATCATGAATCCAAATAAACCTACAGCAACTCAGGATAGTTGGGATCCAAAAATTACTTAAATTTTAGTTTTTGTAAGTGATGTTGTCAGAGAGTTAACAATTTAAATAAACATGTTAATAATGCATTATTAGACTTGGTTTTAGAAGGAAAAATAAACCATGTACCAAAAAAAAAAGGAAAAATGGATTTCAGTTCTTTTATGCTATGAGTATATTCCACACTGCAGTTTATCACATTCTTCAGTTTCTCAGCCATAGTACTTAGGATGTGAGAATCGTGGCATGCAACAGCCATAAAGTTTGTGTAGAAAGTATGTGCAATAAAAGACAGTCATGTTACTGGATATGAAATGCCACAGTGCTATACTGCAAACTATCAGTATATAAAATTGTTTCACTACACATAAACTATATATAAATATATGTATCTATCTACATATATATCTCTGTCACTTAGGCAGTTCTTACCTGCAGCATATTATCTCTTTCTGGTTATCCACATTCCAGATGAAGCAACTGCTTAAAAAAAATTACTGGTATGACCAGAGAACGAAGAGCTTCTTTTAAGATATTTCAGGACCTTACCTTGTTTAGTCTAATGCAAATAAGACTGAGAAGAAACATAGCCGGTGTTTATAAGTATCTATCATAGCATTAAATTGATATAAACTATCTAAACAAAAGAATGTTGATAAAAATAAAACTGAAATTTCCTACTCATAAATAACGGTTAAACCTATTTTTTAAACCATCAGAGGACACTGCAAAACAAGGCCTTTCAATAACATTGTATCTCTTCCTCTATTTTATGACAGGAGTTCAAATAGGACTGCCTGTGACAGGAGGGGATCAAACTCCATCATCAAAACTTACTGATCTTCTGAGTTTGTCCATACTACATTAAGTATTCATATTTTAGCTTTGACACATGAAAAACATCAACTAGTAAAATCATCCTCCGAAAGTCCATGCAGCAGCAATAAACTCACTTTGCATACTGACTTCAGTTTTGGAATTGTGACTTGATAGGGAGCAGAAGGGGATCCCAGGGATTTGCATCCTGCTTCCTATTATGTTTAAGATCAGTTTGTTGGTATATGAGGAAAATAAAAACACATGGCTTGCAAAAACACTGATTGCTCTCAGAAGTGGTTCTAGGTCCTTATTGCACTTAGCCACAGCTTTTCTGGCAAGGACTCCTTCTCATTGAACCCAGTTTATCAATCTTTCTTTGTATATAAATACAGGCAATTGAGACACTTTTTTGGAGCGCACCACAAAGTACTTACTCAGGGAAATGCTATATGGTATTTCAGGAGCTGGCTGAGTAGGGATTTTGGGTTTTATTTTAATCATGCAGGGCAACAGGAGTGTGAATATGATAATTTGTCCTTAATAAAGTAATCAGGTATGACTAACAAAATTGTTGTTGTATAGCTCCTCCCTTGGGTAAGCCAGTAATTCCAGGGGAACAAAATAAGCACAGGACAGTTACACCTTCTAGACCCAAGGGTATCATCAGTAGACCTTTACTTTCACTCTTTAAATAATAGAACAATTAATTGGAGGAGCCTGAAGGAAACAAAGCGTGCCATCTAATAGTCCATCGCTGAGCAATTTGACAAATGAAGAGCTGAGATTCTGTACTTCACGAGATTAGTACTGCCATTTGCTCAGTTTGCGTGCCAAACAGTAAGTGACTATATGAACACCCTCGTTCTACAGGATTTGTTCAGCAAGCAATATAGTAAAGAACTATTAATGTCAGTTGCAAAGGACTAGCATTTACTGACTGGAAAAGGAAAATTGTCTCTTAATATTTACAGTAGCACATCCATGTCCGGTATTTTTTAGGTCTAGTATATGAAATTCTGTGTATTTGAATTCAATCTGAATCATAGCAAATTTCACTGGTGGGGTAAAACCTATTCTACCCCCAAAGTATGTTACCAGTGAGTCAGACCAGGGCATAAAACGTGCATGCTAGAAAGGAATGGAGTGCATTTAGTTTGTCAGTTGTCTAGTCACCTCCAGACCCTCTTAGAAGCTTCATCAACTATATAAACTAATAAAAGTGGCTAGAAGAATCTGTCAGCACAGGAGTTGCCATTAACCACTACAACCTGGAGCTCTGTACATGCATCCCTATGCAACTGATACTGTTGAAGTCAGAGGAAGTGACTCTGGATCTGGCAAGCATTGCTTTTCAAATTGAAGACTGACCAGATCTTCACAAAAATACTTCTGTTGTTCTCCACAATCATCTGAGTTTACTGTCTTTCCCTTCCATTGTGCATTCTGCTCTTTCTGCCATCTGATATTACAGATACCATTCAGTCATGCACATCATTCCCTCAGACTCCTATCTATGAGGTACTTGCTACTAGATAATCCTGTCAGCCAGACACACAGGTCATTGTCAAGTATGCCAAGTGCCTAAAGCAGTAAAGTAACAGTCTGCAACAACAGGATGAGAGACATTATGATTAATCAGCCCAGCACTTCTTAAAATCAGTCAGTTGTGCATGAACAGAGCAGAGTCCTTGCAGAGGCTACAGGTTTCACTCCTTTAGCTCAGTAGCACCCCAGATACACAGTTCCTAGAATCACGTTTTAAGACTGCATCATCACATTAGTGAGACCAAGTCATTGGGGAGTGGCAAAAGCACCTTAAGGGCTTAAAGATTTGGGGGTTTTCTAGTACTAAAATATTTTTAAAGACTCAAGGCTTATAGGCTAAGAATAAAAAAAAAAAAGTCTAGGATCATCCAGCCTTAACTAAAGGCCAAGGAAAATAAGGTTTTGAAACCACTATTGTTTTCCTCTCTCAACAAGAACTAAATGCCAGCCAGCTGCACCCAGTATGTCTCAAGAAAAAAGGAAAAAAATTAACACAGAGTATGACTCATTAATAGGAGAAGTTCAGTTTATGCAAGCATAGGGCTAGTGGCACTTACCAAGAAGTAGAACCGATTCTTGGCCAAATACAATGCCCTTTCCACACTGGTGATATATTTTGGAGCGGGCCCTCCAAAAAAAATAATCCTCAACTAATAGCAGATTATCCAGTCAAGACCATAGTCTCCTCCAGTCTCTAAGCAAAACTAGGCAAGGTCAAGAATTTCATGACACATCAATACCTATGCACAGCTCAACCACCTGGGTCTTTAAAACCAAGCCAGCTATAGACCTTTTCTTCACCCATGCTTTGGCTCTTTAGCATTGAAGGTACAACCGGACCAAGAGCTTGATTCATTTACTGCACTACGCATCAGTCTGATGGATGTCTCCTCCCTATGCCTGGATTTTTGAGACTCGGACATGAATACCATTTTGAGCATTTACTAAAGATACTAGAACTATCACATCTGAGAATCAGGACACCGATAATCTCATTTGACTGATCATCATAATACATACTGCTCATCTCCAGCACTGTTTGTGAGGTTTGGACTGAAGGTCATATTGAAATTGGGAGTGAATACTAGAAGAGGACATACAAATGAAGAGAAAGCTTCCACTCTTGAAAGGCAAATGGAAATGAGTACATGCAAAGTTACAAGATGAAGGTGGTAAGAACAGCAGCGGAGATCCAATCCCAGTTACAGAATCTGTTACTTCCATAACAAAGTAAACGGGTTGGGACCCAAACCCACATCTATTCAACACACCACAAATAAGCTTCAACAAGTATTGATCACAGATAATACAAAAAAGGGTCAGTGTAAGAGTGTAATACTAATATTCTCATGACATCGGAAAGTCTGCTCTAGAGCAATCACAGAGTACCACCACATGGCAGAAAGGAGAAACGGTTGTAATGTAGCTTGCCCTACTCTTCCAATAGCTTCAGGTTATCCTAAAGTTTGATGTTGGGGAGATTAAAAAAGGTTCTTCAGAAGCAGAGGTTTTCATAGAATTGTTGAATGAATGCCTCAAAGTAACCAAATGACTTTTACTTTCTATGGCACCTAAGCAACTTTCAAGAGATCAAAATATCCTTCTCGTCCCAACTTCATGAATGTCCATTTTATTTCCATGTATTCAGTAGTTATATATAGTAGGTGACCAAGTATTTGCTGCCTCCTCCTAAGTAGCCTTTATTAAGTAATAAAATGTTTTTTAAAACATAGCTTTTAAGCACATTTTTTGATTAGGAAAAAAATATTTTTTGTGAATCCTGGATTAGATAGATATTAATGCTCCCTCATATTTTGAAGTGATTCCACACGCTATTTTCTGAAACACATACTTTGTTACCTCTCCATAAGAAAAATACAAGCATTTCATACCAGTCCTATAATTCTGTATTTTGAGCATGAAAACAGTTGGAAAAGTTTAGTTTGCTATACATATATATATACACCTCTAAATACACAAGATACTGCAATTCCTCAATTTAACACTACTCCTCTTACCTGAAGATGGTTACAAAAAATAGTTCCTAGTTGCTGTAACTTTGTCTTTTTTTTTTTTTTTAACAAGTTGGACTATGGTTACAAGATCCTAGATTACAAAATGCTCAATTCCATTAGCTTTTAAACTGACAAACAGGTATTTTAGGATGATATGCTTTTAAAGTTCTGTAGCTTATACCATCTGCCATCATAACAAAAGATAAAAGAACATTAAAAACCAACTTTACACTTTTTACTTAAAAACCACATAAGAAATGCAATATGGAACATACTGAAATGGGATTTTTTTGAACAAACAATATATAATGTTAACAATATGCATAAGCACTAAGCAGCAAATTTTTTCCCTTTGTGATACTGCTCCAGCAATTGTTTAGTTCCGTGTAGATTTAGGACTACAACTGACACTTTATGAAGAGATGTGCAGTTGAAAAGTTGACTCGAACAGTATCTCCCAGAAGTTTTACTCCTTTGAGTAACAGAAACGGGATTCTTCTTGTGCTCATTAAAAAGCTATTGTAAATTAAATCCCAACTTCCATATGATTTACTTTCCTGCAGAAAATCACATATATGAAGATAACACTGCTACTTCTCAAGCTACCTAACAGAGCAGGTAACTACTGCATTTCCACAGGCAAAAGGCTGACAGCAAATCTTACATATTTTTCTTGTGAAGAAAAAAACAAAACAAAACAACAACTTTGAAAGTGTTGTTAAAGCATTGTATTATGGTTTTAAGCTCAAATAATAAAGCATGCCTGCAAGGCATTTCTTTCACCAAAATCATGCTGCAATCAAGGGAACCAGCCCTATTACTGGATTATAAAACTAGACTATTACAGAGGGCTCTCCATTTCCCTATGCACCTTTTAATGCTAAGGACCAGTAACTCCTATTTGTATTCAAAAAATATTCAATTCAAGCATATGAAAGTTTATGGGCAGCTCCCTTCCCACTTTGTGTCTTAAGCATGCTTTCCTTTAGCTAGGACCCGGGCTTTTCCTTCTTCTCCATGGGAGTAAATTTCAGCCTTTGAAAATAATGAATACTTGAGATTAGCATGATCTTTAAATACCTGCACTAGTCAAATGATTTTACAGTGTTCTGTGTGCATCTTTCCACTCAGGCATAGACCTACTCCCTAGGAATTCAAGTTGTCAACATCAGTACCACTCATCTTTGGGCTAAGCCTCATTTGCAGAACACAGCCCACAGCACTGTCTAATGAAAAGTGCTAAGTCCAAATTCACAGAATTATTTAGCTTGGAAGGGACCTCTTGGGATCATGTAGTCCAACACCCCTGCTCAAGCATGGTCACCTAGAGCAGGCTGCCCAGGACCATGTCCAGTCAAGTTTTGATTATCTCCAGGGATGGTGACTCCTCAACCCCTCCGGGCAACCTGTTCCAGTGTTTGACCACCCTCAGCGTAAAAACGTGTTTCCTTGTGTTCAGATGGAATCCCCTGTGTTTTAACTTGTGTCTGCTGCCTTTTAGTCCTGTCACTGAGAGCTACTGAGAAGCGCCTGGCTCTCCCATCTTCATTCCCTCCCATCAAGTATTTATACGCAGTGATAAGATCCCCCCAAGCCTTTTCTACCCCAGACTGAAGAGCTCCAGCCCTCTCAGCGTCTCACACATGGCTGTGTGGTACACCTGCTCCAGTAAGTTTGTATCTTCCTTGCACTAGGGAGCCCAGAACTGGACACAGTACTCCAGATGTATCCTCATCAGTGCTGAGAGCAGAGAGGAAGGATCATCTCTCCTTCAGCCTGCTAGCAAAGCTTTGGCCTTTGCTGCCAAAAGGGTGCATTGCTGGCTCACGGTCAGTTTGTGGTCCACTAGGACCCCAGGATTTTCTCACCAAGCTGCTTTCCAGACAGTCAGCTCCCAGGGCATAGTAGTACCTTGGGTTACTCCTCAGGGAGCAAGGCTTTGCATTCCCCCTTGTTGAACTCTGAGAATCTTCTGTCCGGTTCTCCAGCCCATTGAGGTCCCTTTGAAAAGTGATATATTGTCTGGTGTTACCAGACCTTCCTCCCAGTTTTATATGATTCACAAACTTGCTGAGGATGCACTCCATCCCGTAATCCAGGCCATTAATGAAGATGCTGAATAGTATTGGCCCCAGTATTGAGCCATAGGGTGCACCGCTACTGACTTGCCTCCAACTGGACTTTGTGCCACTGATTACACCCCCCTGTGCCCACTCATTTGGCCAGTTTGTAACCCACTTCACTTTCCACTTATTTAACCTGTACTTTATCAGTCTGTGTACTAAATTCAAGGTAAACAACATGGACTGCTTTCCCATCATCCACAAAGCTAGTCACCTCATTGTAGAAGGCAATGAGGTTGGTCAAGCACGATTTCCCCTGTGTAAATCTATGCTGACTACTCCTGACCACCTTCTTGGCTTTTGTGTGTTTGGTAATGCTTTCCAGCAAAATTTTCTCCATCACCTTCCCAAGGACTGAGGTAAAGGTGACTGGCCTGTAGCTCCCCAAATCCTTCTTCTTGTTTTTCTTGAAGATAGGAGTGCTATTCGCTCTTTTCCAGTCTATTGGAACACCTACCAATCTCCCATGACCATTCAAGGATAATTAAGAGTGGCCTTGCAATGGCATTCGCCAGCTCCCTCAATACTTAGGGGTGCAACCTGTCAGGCTCACAGACTTCAAGTTTAAGCGCACCCTAACCTGGTCCTCCACTATCGAGGTTCCAGACTTCCCCTCTGGTCTCAGGTGTCTAGAATTCCTGAAGGCTTGTTCTACTGGCAGAAACATATGCAAAGAAGGCACCGAGTACCTCAGCCTTCTCCATGTCATTTGTCACCAGCTTCCCTGCCCCATTCAACAGCAGGCCCATCATTTGCTGTTTATGAACTTGTAGAATCCCTTCTTGCTGTTCCACCTGAAGGCTGAGGAACTATCCCATAGCAAATGGCTACTCTTGTTCCTCAAGCCACATGCCCTTTGCTAGACTCACAATGCCGTCCTCACACATTCTGGGGCAATAAAATGCTTTCATTCCACTGGGGGCAGTTCAGGAGTCCAAGCTGATTTTCCCAGCCTATGCTTTGTGCAGTGGAAGGCAACATACCAAAACGGTATCTTTCATGTTTTGCTCTTTAAAATATTTATACATTTGTGTATTTGTACTACTATCTCCAATTTCTGTATAAATGGGTAATGGTATAGATAGGGTAGGGATATAAGCAAGTACTTGGAGGCTCAAATACTGTATCAGAAATATGCACTGACTTTGTAAAAACCTACTACATTTTACATTAGGCAAAATAATGAATAAATTCTTCTGATCAGAAAGATGCAAAATAAAATGAGTGGTTTTCCCTGTAAATTTTACTGCAAAAGTCACCTGTATGACTTGTACTTAAGCCTTTTCTTCTCATGCAGCATTACAGTATTTCCCCCCACCCCCATCCCACAAAACAAAAAAAAACCCCATATATTCCACTAGTTGTTACAGATTGCACTTTTAAAGCACAGACTTGCCAGTCTTCTGCATTTCCAGTGTCCTATTTAAATTGTTGATTTACAGTGTCTTCATTTTATGAAACTGGAAGATTTCGCCTAAGTACTTCTTTTGATGCCGGAGAAATGTTATCTGGAAAAATTACTTCAAACTCTATAATTAAGTCTCCACGTTGGTCAGGATTTTTGGGAAATGGCAAACCATATCCTATAATTCTTCTTCTCATCCCAGGCTTTACAACTTCATTTACTGTCATGGGTATGGTTCTTCCTTCTATCGTTGGCACATTGATAGAGCTGCCACACAAAGCCTAAAGAAAGATTGTATCATGAGAAAAAGAAATTGGTCAGAACTTTATTTGTACCTACAACTGAATTTGGATTATTCAGGAAAGACTAGCATTCTAAACAGTATTTCCACTGTGCAACACTGAGATTGCAAAATTCAAATACATTGTTCCTCTCAAAAAGTCAAGGCTTCAGTTTGTCACTGAATATAATGGAATTTACCCATCTTACACAATGGCCACTGGGGGATAATTCAGCTCATATATCCTTCAAAGACTTTATCAAATAATAAGGTGGTTGAGCAGAGAGTGAACTCTTCACTCATACTTCTCTGGAGACGTCCAGCTGCTCTGCTTCCATTGGAAATTTAGAGTCTTGTTCCACTTTTTGTTTATTTACATTGCACAGGGGTTTACCCTAATACACTATCAACCTATAGTATATCAACTGCAGAACAACATTTAAGTGTCTATGAGCAGAGGCATATAAAATTTCACAGCCATCTTAGGTAAGGATTTGTGATGCTCAAAGAAAAGCAAACAATTATTTCAGTGCACCAAAATCAAAACATTACAGACCTTCTCCTGCTTTATTCAATAGTTTGTTCTCATTACTAGGATCTACGATAACATCGTGATTCCTCTAACTTCACCTGATTCAGCACACTTAGTCTATACTGGTAACTACCAATTTACATAACAATGCAATGAGTCCAAATAGGCTTTTATCTATGAAGGAACTGTATTACCCACATCAACATTAACTATTGTCTTTTCTCTCTCCCTCATCCTATTTTAGGTGCTTCACCTCACTTCAGATGTATTTTTAGTTCAGAATGCTTTAAGAAGGGAGCTTGCAATGTATGCAAAGAGTTTATAATGCAAACAAGAGTTTATTTCTTCACCTAATGCTAATTAAGAAGGAAAAAAATCACATCACACACACTCAGCTACATTATCTTTTAAACGATGACCTTTTCAAGGCTTCAGACCCTTAAGTAGTCTTTCTGATTTTTCATTTTGAAAGCCAATGTGTTCTGACTTGGAATGGAATTTTAAAAAGCTATACCATTTTTGTTGTTATATATAGCTGCTGTAACACCTGTTCACAATAATTTATCCTCATGAAATCAATCTCTATGTACTTTGAAATCACACTGAAATAACTTATGACATAAAAAGGCAGACTTAGAATTTGTTGGCAATGAAAATATTTAAGACATTCCTACTTTGTCCTACAGAAGAGGCAATCATATCACAGCAGTAAGCAGCATACTATATTGGATGTATTTGTTAATTGTATTTGTGTTTGTTACTTCAGACTAATATATATTTAGCTAGAAAGGTAAAGTATGAAGATTTAAGATATATCAGCCTTTACTCTAACCCTTCTACCCTCATGCTCTTCCACCTACAGCTTGAAACAATACTCCATTTTTATCAAAACAGCTATTGCTTCCAGTACAAGTAACTGTGCTCTGCAGCCACACACTGACTTTACAAGAGTGAGACTCTATTTAAAAACAAAAAACAAAAACCAACCTTTGCTGCTGCCATACAGCTTGCGCAGCATAGCCATTGTATCATATTGTAACAGGTTTAAATGCTTGTAAGTTCTACCAAAAGAGAAACTGAGAAACTTACCTCCCTCAAGCTGATCTTAACAGGATAGATAATATTTGATCCATCTCTCTTGAAGTGAGAGTGAGGTTTATCTTTAATAATAAAAACAATATCAGCTGGAATTGTGTTGGGTGTTTCATCACCTTCTTTTGGAAAAGTGATTTTGGTGCCTTCTTTCCATCCCCTTTTTATCTCAATAGTAAGAATTTTGTCCTCTGTTCGGACACTTCTACCATCTGGGTTAAGCCTTTTACGTGAAATCCTCATCCTTTTTGTGCAGCCATGATAAATCTCTTCCAATGACACTTTAAGTTCATGGATTACAGGGGGATCTTGTTTACGGCGTAACTGGCTACCAACTGTATTCCTTTCTCTTGGAAAACCATTCATACTAAAACTAGTGAAGGATCCAAACGGATCACCATCCACCTCCATGTCTTCAGTGTCTCTGCCACCAGGCATCCTCCTTCCAAAGAAGATCTCAAAAGGATTTGTTCCACCAAAGAAAGCTGCAAATGTAGCATGTGGATCGCCATGGAAGGAGTACCGGAAAGTACCACCCTGCCCATCAGGTCCTCCAGCTCCTCCTTTCAGACCTAAATAAGACAAATAAGCAGTTAAAAACAAAACGAATATTAGTATAAGTGTTCCTATTGTAGAGTGTAATGACATCAGAACTGATGAGTTGAAAAGGTCTTTGCAGTAGAGTGAAAAGTCTCTGTTTCAATGAGGACTCACCATCAGACTATGCAGTACCAAGCAGTAATTGAATAGCTTGAACAGCAACAGAGTTTCTGAAGCTCTAGAATGACTTCTACTTCAGAAGAACAAGTATTCACACCGCCAATTTTATTTCATATGGTTGAAGCCAGTTACTGAGAGAATTAGCATCTTAAAACAGAAGATAGGTCTGCTTGGTTTTATCTTTTCTTGTCCTGCAAAGTCTGTTGGGAGTTGCACCCCTCTTCAAGATGACTTCTGGGGAAAATTATGCAGTATCCTATGCAACATCTTCCACACTCTCCATAGCTCAGCTTTAACTCAGTGTTAAGTAGCTTTACCTCTGTTTTCCTGCAATTCAGTTTGAGTAAAAGGTAACATGACAATAGTCAAGCACCCATATATGCTTCCTCAATGTTCAATTTAGAATCCCAAACTTATCACAGCTTGTATTCCTATAATATAAAATAGGTAAGAAACCTGGGAACTCTTTTCATTGCAGCCACAAATAAAAATAGCTTTGAAGTTCCTACGACCCCTTTGGGTACAAAAATCTTATATATACTGTCACTACCTCTGTGCAAAATATCAGAATGTTCTCAAATAGCTTTGTTCTTTCTCTTCTATCTTCCACAAGGAGAGATCTACATCTCATTTCTTCCTCATAAGATTTCCCTTACAGTTCTCACTGGACAGTCCCTTGTACATCCTGCTCTCTCATTCAAAACCCAGCTAAAATAAATTTTCTTAAATGTCTCTTTCCCAATAGATGATCTCTATGTATTTCCGCATAACAGTTAGTGCTCTCCTGCACTGACCATTTCAGGATACCTCATCAAACTTTTAAGATGAAAGACAGTCTTAAGAAGAGATTTTTATTTCTAAACTTACAATGTTTGGTTGTTTTATTTTATTTTTTTCAATCTTACAGCAGCTCAGCACTACAGCTGCTATCCTACTTCCATAGCCATAAAAACGTGAAGGTTTACATTAATGAAGCATGCATTCCCTAAATCTGAAAGAGGGGTTTATTGGTGTGGGGTTTGTTTTTTTTTTTTTTACTCAGTGTTTTAGACCTCCTATGCATAAGCTTAATACTGGTATACTGGTTATCAATAGTAACCAAGTAAGACATTAGAATGAGAATGCTTTCCTCAATACCAGACCATATTAAAAGTACATGGCAACATGTAGTACATCCTTCTGTCACAGTATTTGTCAAACAACCAGATCAGTGGATTCAATCTGTGATAGTAGACAGACATCTCCTGGAATAGCTACCCAAAAGTTACTGAAGGTATATTCAAGTTCCTGGCTGTAGTAACACTGAGGTTTCCTCCTTCCTCCCACTCCAGCCCCTGCCTTTCCCTCATAACTACCAGTTGCATCTGAGAGTGAAACTAAAGAGCTTAGAGAGCAACTAAGGCATCAGGAGGTATTTCCAGATTTATCATTCTAAAAATTCATACTTTGGTTTAATATTATGTCCCAAATAAAGAGAAATCAACATTTTGAACCTCTGTCTTCAAGTATGCAATATTAGGATGCCAAAGGCTGCATTGCTTTATTTGCTTTACTTCAAGATCTTTGGTAGAAGTGGCTAAAATGGTATTTTGGGAAAGTAGGTAGGATGAGCTGCTGCACAAGAATCTAAAACACAAATGAATCCACAGAATAGGTTTATAATGATATAGAGAAAGGAGGCAGAGGGTGAGAAGGAAAAAGTGCAAGAAGGCAAAAGACCCAAGAGGCAACAAAGGCCTCTAGTATGTACATAAACACTTTTTTCCTAGAATGTTTCAGTAACAGCACAAAAGTGTTGAACAGATGCAATGCAACAAAAGACCAAAAAAACCTGCATCCTCTGTAGAAGCTGAAGGTTTTCTACATGAATTTATGAAGTTAACAATTGTATTAAGTCCTACAGATGACAGAGGACCAAATTTTATTATGCATTCATAAGAACGCACAATTTTCCCCAAAGTACTGCTATTTAAGCGTCTTCCTTCATATTAGTAAAAAACACGGCCCTGAGTGAATGGCAATGAGTGAGTGGGCCTACTTGTCACAACAGATGTAATTATTTCATGTGGAATCTCTGATACCACACATTTAAGGGAAGGGATGTTAATGACTTCCTCTGTTGCTCAATCATAAGACTGAAAGTCATGTTGGTCAAAAATAAAAAAAAGTCATCCTCTCCAGATAACCATTTTAGGATAAATATGACATTTCTGAGGCCTCATTCTCTTGGCATGTTATCACTGTTTACAATTAAAGCTAAAAAATTCTTCTGGTATTTCATGACATCAGCCAAATTCTTTCCTCTCCAGGCAAGAAGCCAAGGACAACTACAGACTGGATACCTGGGTTTCTGCTCAGAAGGACTACCCTGCCTAGATCAAGCAGAGTGCACTTTAGCAAAAATTTAAGAAAAGAATACATCTCTTTTCAACTGCACCTCAAAAAGTGCTATGGCAAGGGTAGACAGCAGTAAGAGATCCCAGAAAGCTATTTATGGGTCATACAAATTTTTTCACACAAATTTTTTCAATTCACTGTTCTTTGCCTGTCAAGTATTTGGGATTTTTATAAAAACATAAACACACATTAAAATAAGAAATTTAAGCTACACCAGCGTTAAAACTTTGCTATACATTTTACATTAAAAAACCTGATGAGTCAAATTTCCAAGCAGTACAAATACATTGCCTAAAAATCAACACATACCATGTTTTCATGCATCATATATGTTTATTTTGCTTCACTCAACATAATGAAAGTGACTGATCACAGCATAACAGAGATGTACATACCTTCCTCTCCAAACTGATCATAAATGTCTCTCTTTTTGGGATCACTCAGCACTTCGTAAGCTTCTGCAATTTCTTTGAATTTTTCCTCTGCGTGGGGAGATTTGTTCTTATCTGGATGCCATTTAAGCGCTTGTTTTCTGTAAGCCTTTTTGATATCCTCTTCAGAAGCCCCTTTTTCAATTCCCAGGATAGAATAATAATCCTTCCCCATCCTGAGTGTTGGAGGAATTCAGAGTTTCCTTACTATAAAGAAAGCACTGTCCAGTGTCTTAGCAATGTAGAGATGCTAGAGAAGGAACAAAAAAAAAAATCAAATTTGGAATTGAAACAAACAGAACTGTTACAAATCCACAAACTGTCCGATACATTAAAGAAATACTAGACAGCTTCTCTGTATTTCATTCCTTCCCCTGTTGCTCATTTATAAATAATTACACACACTGGACAAGACACAGCCCTCTGTAGAGTCCTCCCATCTACAGCATGTCTCTCCGCTCTTTCTAGAATGACAAATAACACAGGACGTCACTTCCCTGACTGCCCCAGCTGAACAGTCTGCACAGCTTTCACTCTCTCATACGCACGCATGCGCGCACACACACACAGAAAATACTGAACTTCTATTTCCTCCCTTCTGAAGCAACTAGAAAGTTTAAAAGTTTAAGAGTGTGATACAGTGCCTTTCACCACCAGGGCTGAATCCAGTCAGCTCTGAAGACGTAACTGCCCCAACAGAAACGCAGTAGCCCATATAAAGTAATGTAGTGTTTTACTTCAAAGTTTCTATAGAGACAGCTGTACATATAACTGTTTTCCAAATATATCGACATGGATTTGTACCCTTCCCAAAGGCTACAAAGTATTTTACACCCAAGTTAACTACAAAGCTTCAGAAAGTGTAACTTCATTTCTTCAAAAATAACATTAAGCCACCCTCAACCACAGTTGACTGCAGCCATGTACTAATTAAGCAGTAAGAATCTGAGCAAAAAATACCACTCAGTTTACCACAACTCAAGCCCCTTAATTAAAGCAGAACAAAACTGTTACCCCCCACCCCAGCCTCCTTCTACACAAGAGGCAGTATCAACACTATTATACAAATATGACAATATATCAAGCAAATAGCTTTCATCTGATGAGATGTTAATAACAGAAAAATACCTGGTTCCTCCACATTTGTTTTACAATACACAGCACAAATTTTACTATTGAAGTATTTCTCATACTTTGTAGATGGTATTGTATGAAGTTTCAGCCTGCAAGATTTCTTCTGGATCTTAGTTAAGAGCTACAGGTCAAGAAATTATCCCTACTTCTCAGCATGGCAATAAACTTCAAGACTGATTAGCATAGCATGAAAAATAACCCCTCTGTGGAACACAGTATTAAAACACACGAGTTGTGGTCCTATCTAGAAGTTACCTGTATGAAGACATTTCTAGGCTCAATTATGAAGTTACTTGTATGAAGACAATCGGGCTCAATTGCCTGCCTTCTAATGAAGAAAAAGTTTACGAAAGGCAGCATACAGCAGCCAAGGGACCATCAAACTCCAGTGGAGAACACTAACCTTCTGATTCAGGAAGCATTATATTTGAAGTTGTTTTCCAGAACCTGCTCTAACTTAAAAGCGGGCTGATCAAAAGAGACAGAAAAAAGAGACAGAAAATTTCTCCTTAACCAGAGAGCACTAGAAAAAAGATTTGGAACTTTTTTTTTTTTAAAAAAAAACATGTATCATCCCCCTACTCCTCACATCATATCTATCTGCAATAGAATTGACGAGATTTGCTTAACTTTTTTTCCTTTTTTTTTTTTACATTCCCCTTGGAAAAGAGGTGGGAAAGATGAAGACAGAATAAAGATGAGATTTCATCACAATATTTGAGAAAGCAAGAACTTTTGTGTATCTGTAGTTATTATTTCAAATGTAACAGAGGTCACAGAGTATTGAAAGAAGGAATCAGCTCCCCTTGCCACCAAATCTCTCAAGACTTACTTACATTTTTGAAACACTGGAATCCACAAGGTTACAGAATCAATTATCTTTACATCTGAAGGAGAAAGTTGTTGCTGAGCTTCACATGGAATAAAGCTAGTCTTTTACTAATTACCCTTTTCTTTTTATGTCTCCTTTAAAAGTGCTACTTTTGTTAATTTATGATTAGTATTTCAGTTAAATTCTTGTAGACCCATATACTAAATTCAGCATTTTCTCCACTATGCAGTTCTGAAAGCAGTATGTACAATAGCTTGAATTAAAACAGGACTTCAATTGATGTCGTGTAAGATACAATACCACTCCCCAAGAAGCTACTTTACTTACACATTTTAGTGGGCAGTTTTAATCTTACTGCGCTCAAGGAATGGTTGCAAATACGACCAATCACTACCCAAACCCAGCAGTTACAATACTCTGAACTACAACAGCAAACAAACTTCATCACTATTGACAGAATAAGATTCCGAGTGGTCTTAGAATCAGGTTTGGTTGGAAGGGACCCTAAAGATCATCTATTTCCAGCCCCCCTGCCGTGGGCAGGGACACCTTCCACTAGATCACATTGCTCAAAGCCCCATCCAACCTGGCCTTGAACACTTCCAGGGAGGGGGCATCCACAACTTCTCTGGGCAACCGGTTCCAATGCCTCACCACCCTCACGGTGAAGAATTTCTTCCTGGTATCTAATCTAAATCTTCCCTCTTTCAGTTTAAAGCCATTGCCCCTTGTCCTATCGCTACATGCCCTTGTAAAAAGTCCCACTCTAGCTTTCTTGTAGGTCCCCTTTAAGTACTGGAAGGCTGCTCTAAGGTCTCCCCAGAGCCACCTCTTCTCCAGGCTGAACAACCCCAACTCTCTCAGGCTGTCTTCATAGGAGAGGTGCTCCAGCCCTCCGATCATCTTAAATTCTGCAAAACTAGCAGTACAAGGAGCTGTTAGGCTCAGCTGTGCTTCCATGGGGTGGTCTGAGCAACCTCTGGTAGGGTCATAACTTATATCACTTGAAGTACTCCCACCAGTGAGTGTCCAAGAAGGACTCGATGATACTTGTGTCATTGTGTTGTCATATAATAGAACTGTCAGAACAGCAATAGCTCACAATAGTTTCAGGACTGGATTTTTAATTATGTTTTTCAAAACCTCTAGTCAATCTAAGTGGCAGAGGGCGCACACGCTAGTTAAAAAAACAAGGTATAAGAAATTCTCCTGTTTGAGAATGTTATATTAAATGCTTATCTCTCCTTTTAAATATCAAAAGAATACTCAAGAAGCTGCAATTAGCAAGGCTTAGCCCTACTCTCCTCCCTCTTCCCCCCCCCCGCCTTGTAAAACATGGTAATTAATTTCACAGGTTTCATTAAAAGGCCCAATAGTCAGGATTTCTTCTTAAATCAAAAGTTTCTTCCCCTCAAATGTCAAAACTTACAGAACAAATTCTGATAACAACACAAGTTACAGTGGGACTTTTTGCTGACAATCACAGTGAACAACTGTGTTCAGGCATCCTTTCTCTGCCTACAGAGGGGAACATGCTATTCTGGCATAAATGCCAAGTTATACCCTAAATAGGTAAGTTATTCCCTAAAAATGAAATTACTTAGGATTCTGAGCAAGATGTGCAGCAATGACTACATTACATCTACTTCCTGCCCTGTATGAGATCTTCATGTCAGAACGAATTTACAGTCTGGAATTTCATATCTTCTAAGAGTTGATGGGATAACTGGAGCATCTCCTTCCAGAAACCAAGTTCGTTCTTTTTTTCCATATTGAGATCTTCCTTTAGTCATATAATCAGAGACCTTTCAGAAATACAAGTAGGCTGCAGTTCCTCTCACATACTTATCATGTTCTTTAAACAAATTGTGATAGATCAAGAGATACGACTCTCTTAGAATTAATGAAAACTTATTAGCATTATTATTATTAAAAGACTAGCACGCACATGAATATCTAGTGATCATGCTAATAATCATTTGGGTATATCCAATCACACCAGCACTTCTTCAGACAGTGAAATCCATCTGGTAAGCGTGATAAGTTTTTACATCTTCCAATCTTCTAGTAATAGAGCAGTTTCAAGGACAGATAATAAATCACAGCTGCTAGATTTTTAGAACTCTGAATATCTATCTTTGCAATTCTTTATTGTTCATTTTGTCATTTTATCCCACATTCCTCTTCAGAGTTACTAACAAAAGAAAATAAATTAAAATCCTTCATATACTCTCCAGAACAAGGACTTCTGGCACTGCAGTCCCTTCAAATAAGCACAGATAAACAGAAAACAAAACTTTTTTAAAAAGAACTACACACTTTGTTTTACTGCTATAGTCCTATCTTCCCTGTTACCATATACACCTAGAAGTGGAAGTATTTAAAAAAAACTCTTCTAGACTGTGAAAAGATTCTGCTTCCAATATGTTTGAATAAGATTTTTATTTTTTGTTTAAATGCCTGAATAAGTGACACCTACAAAAAGATAAGGTCATCACCTAGGGTGTGACACATTAACTCATTTATGACATTATTTTGTTCTTTACAAGTTTCTGCATTTCTACCTTGAGGTCTTCCTCTGTTATAGTAGAACTTAGAAAAATCGCAAGGCATTTTGTCAGTAAGCCCATTTCCCAGAGTCCTTGCGTTTCAGCCGCCTCTTACTTCAGAGATTGACACCTGCATCCAAGTACCATGAGGCACCTGCACTGGATGCACACCTGCTCATGCACAGCTCTAACTGTGGCATACTGGGATGCATGCTCACCCTCTACTTAGACTTTTACCTTTTACTTAAAGGAGGGATGGTGGTTGCTGTGATTTGATTTGTTTAGAGAGTATTAACAGCACACAACCCAATAGATTCTCTGTAGCCAAGGCTGGCCTCAGCTGTGACAAGCCAGCAGTAGCGCATCCTGCAACTCACTCAAGCCTCCCAGAAGCAAGCCTCTGAACTATGTATCTATAAAATGAGTAAGGCCATAATCTAAGACTTTGATTAAGAGTCCTCCTGAATGAGTGATAAGCAACTTCTCAGGCATACAAATCCAGTAATGCACTTGGCTGTGATGCCATCTCAAAACCATAATAGATTAAAAAAAAAACACCATCAATTAGCTACCTGTTTTCCTCATTCTACAACACATTTCTCTGACTGATGTATCACACTATGACTCAATTAACCAACTATATCATCAGCTCTTTGTTTACAGTCTTCAAACACAACAGCTGCATTCCATTTCAGGCATATGGGAAAAAAAAAGTTTTTATCATAGTAATAAATGGTATCTATGAAGCTTTTGTTTACAGTCAATTCTGTGAAGCAATTTTCTGCCAAACTAGGCAGTCTCAGACATGTCTTCCTGTTCTTATAAGCTACTTTAGGGTACTCTTATTATGCACTGAGAAAGTTAGCAGCCTGTGTTTGTTCAGCTTTTCCTTACATCAGTGTTATTTCTTACAGCCCAAATTAAAAAAAAAAAAAAATACATGGGAATTTCAGTTCAAGCTTTTTAAAGTTGACTGGGAAAAAAAACTGGTGCATCTTCAACTCTAACAAATTACTAAAAAGCCAAATAGACCATTTATTAAAAAATTTCATTTATCCTCAAGAAGATTGAATAAAATTTTGAAGCCACACAGAATTTGGTAATATAAGCCCACTTATCTAGAGGTTTTTCTATGCTCTTTGATCAAAAATAAGAAAGTGACATTGACTTTCATAATACAAGATTTCCTTTTTTAATCTAAAAATGTTTATGAAATACACACTAGGAAGCTGAAAACTGTTGCTTCAACAGTTCACCTTCATTTCTGCGACTCAGTTGAGTACTCATATTCAGCATTCCACGTGAGTTAGTATTTCAGTGAAATAATTGTTGTTTTAAGTATCTTTTCCATTATTCGCTCTGAACAACCATAGTTTAATTCACATACATAGGGATAAGTGTGACATCATAAGTTTGGCAGAACACTGGGAGCACAGTCATGCCACTCCCAGGTCTTAGAATAGTTGAATATTAACTTTGAATTAGTTGCTGTCTTTAAAGAAGCCTTCATAAGAACAATTGAAATAAACTAAGGAAACATTCACAATAATAGTTACACTGAGCTCAAATCCTAGATTAATCATAAATTAGCACCAGTATAATGATATTTTAAGGAAAAGCTTCTAAGCAGAACAGTGTCATTATTCCCTGAAATATATGAAGTTGAATAAAAATGCTCATTATTTCCTTTAAATCAAGCCATTTCTTCTGCATTCCTCACCTGTTAAACCTCAGAAACAAAACTGAGAAAGACAGGACTAGATCACAGAAGTTAAAGAGCAAACAAAACCACAAAGGCAAATTCCAGACAGATCACAACTATAAATACACATGTGCACGTAAATGTCAAGGCAGAGGAGCCAAATCCCTTCCCAGAAAAAGCTTGTTCACAATTAAGTATCACAATATTCACAAACCCATATTGATTAATTGAATAAATTGACATTTGTCTACAATGGTTTGAAGAAAGCACATCCCTGCACAATAGTAAAATTTCCTGTAAGATCATCCATTATTTTCCCAGAGAAAAAAAAAAAATTGATAATGACTTTTCTCCCCACCGTCTTTACCTGTATGCAGTTGTTGACTGAGTTACGTTTATACTTTTGGCCTGTGAATAAGACCTTGTACATGCAAATCCCATTCATGAATTCATTAAATAGAGTTTCACTACAGAACTATTCAGTAGCTGGTCTCATATACATAAATAAATTTTAGAGTTTACAACAGAATCAACCAATAGTTGAAATTTTTTGGTATATATCTAACAGAAAATGTAAAGTGAAACCTGCAGAGCGTAACAGCTTGTTCTTATCAGTCAATGGCCCTAAAAGAGAAACTTCATTTAGTCATGTACTTCATAACCAAGTAAATACCCAAACTACCAAATTTTTATTTCAGTTCTTTGCAGAAACATGCTGCTACTGTGATGGAAGTAAAAAGTTCATTGTACATAAGGATTCTGGGGCTGATTTTACATCTAAATAAATAATCCTAAAAGAAAGTGAAATACCACATAAAAACTTTAAAACATTAATAGAATTATAAAGTTACAATAGATAGTGACATTAATTTGTTAAAGAGCATAATTGAGTAACTATGCATAGTTACTTTATATTTTCATATTGTATACAGTGTCTTTGAGACAGTATTTGTAAAAGATTCAAATTCTCTGAAGTATTTACCCATTTGTGGACTACATACATCATAATTTCTTTCCTGAGGCGCATGCAACAGTGCAATTTAATGCAATTCACTGACAATTGAAGCTTACATTAAAAAGACTTGTTGACTTTTGATTTCCTCACTGATTAAAGAGGAAGAAATGTAGTGGGATAGGTATAGTCATGCTTTACAAAAATATCTGGCATCCATTAGAGATATATCTAAGTCACTGGGAAACAGTACTTCATAGGGCAAATACCTACTACACCTTCTATATTTAAAAGTCGACAGTATTGTCCGGAAAGATCTCGTGGGATTATTTTTGGTTCAAGAAGAGATATTAAACAAAACCTCAGGATACAAAGTTATCCGAGACAGTTAAGTTCATTATATTTAAGTTATACCAGTCCTAGCATCAACAAAAATATTTTCTATTTTACATCAGCAGTATCTGCTTCAAAATAATGTTTATAATATTACTGGAATATACATGAAGTTACATTCCTTCCAACAGGCCAAAGGACACGTTTTTAAGGTCTGCTGTGGGAAAGCTTACTTTAAATATACATTCCACAGTCAACATGAATTTAGAGCTCAAGTGCAAATATTAAATCTCATATTAAAACACATACTGCTATCACCCGGAGATATACTGTTACCACTTCTGAACTTCCAAAAATATTTTTTTAAGCCTGTGATTCATGCAGCCTTCAATTTTATTTGGAAAATCTACACAAGACAGCAGGCACTGTTGGTAAATTTTATTAGTTTTATTTTTCTTGTTACATTTATAACAACAGACTAAAAGCTAGAAATGCTATGCACAACCGAAAATGTCCATCCTATTTTCACATTAAATATATAATAAACTGTAGTAAGTTTAAGTTACAGAGTTGGGTTCTTCTCTTCAGAAAATTATTATTCCCACTAAATATATTATGACCTACATAGAAGTACATACAATACTAGAAAAAAAGAAAAAAAAAAAGACTATGTCAAGTAGATTTTATATTAAACATGGTTACAACTATCTTCAAAAACATGACTAGGACAGTAGTAACACATGCACACTGATCCCTCACCACAACATAGCAAACTTGTATGTCATTAACATAAAGAATTGCTTTCTCATACCTGATTCCTGTCTACTAAGTCACAATCTCTGCTGCAGCTGAAGAACAAAAATACACTTGGAAGAATTTTCCAAATTTAACTTTCCACTGCTGAGAGGGAATGAACATCTTCTTGCAAGCAGACAATGTTCTTAGGACTCGCTATGATCTACTGCATTGATGAAAACGCAGCTAACTCCCCCTTACCTCACAGTGGTGTGATTAGCTACTTCAGTTAAGTATCAGACTGCACTTAGAAAAACAAAAGGAAACATCTGAAGTATTGCCACACAAAGCAACACACAAAGTACTTTCATCTACAGATCAAGGCTTCCCTCTTCTGAAAGAATACAGATTCCACAAGTGCTTTTCAATTCCTTACTTAGATTCTACGTCCATTTCAATTCCCACCCACATAAAATTCTGTAAAGGGGCTCTTCTTCAAAACAAGTTGATTGGTCAACCAGGAAAAATGCCAATCATGCCAAACATTTAACAGGTTTCCTCACATTACTGACTACGCCTATTTACCACACTCACTATCACAACATTGTTGCCATACATACTTTTATAAACATCTATGTGGAAAAGTGTACTGTGTTGGTAAGGAGAAATATCTTCTTGCTGCTGTTACCAAAAAAATCGAATTCCTATTTCTTTCCAAGAAAACGTTCTGTTTTGACAAGTTCTGCACAATTTACTATTAAGTTACCAGTTTGGGGCAAAGAAAGCAGAAAAATCTGACTACTAGATTCTACTAGTTCCTCCTTTCAATTTTACATATAATAAGCCTGGATTTTTGTCCTAACTACTTTTGCCTTTGACTGCTATCACTTAGGAATTTATTCATGACCCAAGGAATTTTGTCCTGAAACAGCCCCTATGCAAATGAAGAGTTAGATTTAACCACACATTTATCACACTGTACCAGTCAGGTTTCTTACTCCCATGCCACCAACCTTCTCATGTTGGTTATATAACAAGATATTAAATATGATGAACAGTTTAAGGCTTTGTAATTGTTCACTGTTTTCCTCCAACACTAATTACTATTTATTAGATTGCACTAAGTTTTATAGCCTTTCTGGTAATTGTTTTAAGACACAACATACTGCTGCAATACAAGTCTTTCAGATTCTCAAGTGCTAACATACTCAGACCCTGAATGTTTTCAATATTGTCACATAAGAGTATTTTATTAGTTACACATATGCTTTATACATATGCCACAGGCTTCCATGTTACACTGTTTTCTCAGCATGAACAGTGTACCACATAACAGAACAGATACTGTTTATAAAAGGTAAAAAAAGTAATGATTAATTCTGGTCAGTGTCAAAAAGGATACAAGATTCCTTAATAGCCAGGAAAAAAGGCAAATAAAGTGTTAGGAGGTACTAGGAAAGGAATAGAGAACAAAACAGAAAACATTATTATAGTATCATATGAACTGTACAGTACCAATTATACATCTACACCATAACACTGTGCAGTTCTGTTCCTCTCAACTCTCCAAAACCAAGTATAATTTTTTTTTAAAAAAAGCTCAGAGAAGAACTATAAAAGATGGTCAAAGATAGGCAAATGCTTTCACATGAGAAACAACTGAGGAGGCTTGAGCTCTTCAATCTGTAAAAAAGACAGAAAGAAGTCAGAGAGATCTACAAGGTCTACAAATGATGGTGAAAGGAGGAAGAGGCATTAACTGTTCATGGTCTACTTCCATCTAAGCCAGAGCCGCTACATGAAACTAGCCAAAGCCAGTTTCAACAATAAAATTAACAAGTTCCACAAGCAATAGAATTCCCTCCCAAAGGACACTGGAAACTCAAAAATGGTTTCAGTGTGATACTGAAAAGATACTATAGAAGAGATCCACTGCAAGTTTCTCAACCGAGAAGCCAGAGTGGTAATTCCCTGAGCTGCAAATATTTGGAAGCTAGGAAGGTGGAAAAGAGGACCAAGTGTTTGCTTTATTCTAACTTTCCCTGAAGCATCTAAGTATGGCCACTTTCGAACGCAAATTACTGGACTAAACAGACCGCTTAATGGACAACCAGTTCAGCATTCTCTAGATGAGCACCCTCATGAGATTCGTTAAAATCTCAATATAATGCAATGCAGCCACTTCCATGAAGAATGAACACTTTCTAACACAGAAGCTTAAAAGGTGAGCATTGGCACTATCTAATCTACCTCAGTGCCACACAGATGCTGTCCAAATGCACGGGTTCAGGCGAGTGCCAGAGGTCTGCTCCAACTAAGATATCAGAATAAAAGTGCTTGAGTACTCTTTATTCTAGCATGCTTCCTCGTCATATAACAGGAGTATTGTTTTGTGTATGTTTTCAAAAAAAACCATTCAACTAATTTATTAGTAGTGCCAAGGAGGGTCGGTGGGAGCTTTTTTGGTTTTTTGGGGTTGGTGTTTTGTTGGGGTTTTTTTTGTTTATTTCTTTTTTTTAATGTACCTCCACTAAAGGCATGTTACTTAAAACTGACTTGAAATTACAATCCAAGGTACCACTCGCAACCACACTGCCTCCTCTTTCTCTCCTGTCACACCTCCATCTGTTCCTACAAAACAAAGTATCAATTGCCTATAGGCTCTCAGACAATTCACCCGAAAAAAAAAAAAATTGAAAAGATGTCTAGACCTCTACCCTCATTTTCCTATCTGCAGATCTGTTTATTACACAAACCTTGGAAAACAAGCAATGAATATTAAGTATATGTGTATTGTTTTCCATCTAAGTGAAATAAAGGGTGCTGTTTACAATAAACAGACTTTTTTTAAAACAGGTATTTAGTAACACTTGTAAAGATGTTTCTAATATTCCTGTTTTCAGTAAAAGTGAAGCTTAATTCGACATTAGCATTCAATGGATTCAGCCCCACTCTTGCAGCACAGAAGGGGCAGAAATCTCCCTAAAAGTATAGACAGAATAACCAGCTCATACACTACTCCTTCTGCAGTCAGCACTCTCCACCCCACAGACCAGGGCCAGCTGGCACAAACCAAAGTAACATTTGCTCTGGGCTAGCTGAGACTGGACACAAAGCCAGCCAGCTCAGAGCCTGGGAACCGTGACTGGCTCCCTACCAGTTCTTCCACCAAATGAATCCTAGTGTAGGAGAACTGTGACCTAATAGTAGTGCTATGTACTGATTAACAGGAAAAGGACAATGGAAAAATAGTGCTGGTTCCCACAATAACCCTTGCTGACTTTCCTTCCAGAAATTGGAACGGAAGAAGATTTTTTAAAAGGCGTTTTAAATGCATTTATTTCAATACCCTACATAAAGTTAGTTATCACAACTACCTTATCACCCAGGAAACATTAGGATGTGCAGACTGTTTCATTTAATATCTATTTCAATGGAAGTAGCATACAATAGCTCATCTTTTAGCCTTTCACCTGTAGAAAAGGGAGGGTATCTGCCACCTATAACTATTTATTGTTGTTTACCTTAACTATGGTAGCAATTTCTTCATTCACAGCAAAGGAATCATAAGGGGTTTCTTCCACCAAACAATATAACAATCCGTTGCCTCAGCAAAGACGCAGCAGCAGAGAATTCAGGGCACCTGTAGAATAAGGATAGTCCTCACAAGTTAGCTCTTGCTAAAAATCTCTGGGAAGCTGGCACTGGCATGACTCAGATGTGACCTGATCTGAACCTGAAGTCTTTCCTTCCAATGATTCTCAGTCTATCACTAAGTATTTGGATTCATTCTATTTTAACAAAACAGCTCCAACACACTGCCAGTTCTGTAATTAAGGAACACACAGAAGTAACACCTACAAGTTATTTTTTCTTCTTGTAAAAGTATTGATTTTTTTTCTGATATAATTAAAAAGTTATCAGTAAACAGAACAGCAGAGAAAAAAAATCGAATAAACATGACACCAATGATAGTTATGGGTCACATATAAGAAGGGGAAGGGTGAACGGCAGGTGGAAGAGGCCTACACAATCCCTATCCACACTCTACTAGGTTGGTTTTTCTCCTGTAATAATGACAGAAATTAATACTTTCCAGTAGAAAATAAACTATTTTCTCGGTCTTGATGAAGAGAAGAACTGCAAAACAAACAAATCTACTTGGAAAAGCAACTCAGCTACATGGTATTGTTTTTAATTGCTGTTATACTCAAACAAGATGAAGGTTATTAATGCATTACCAAATAAGGAACTGCACACATTTTTGCTGTGGACATGTGATCATACTGTTCTTACATAAGCAAAGAGATGGTCACACTAGATGCTTTTTCCAGAACGTGCTCATCAAAATCCCACCCAGCTGCTCTGATTCACACAGCTAGTTTTACATGCAAGGCTGAAAACACACACGCTGAACTGTTGTATAAAGACAGGAATTTGAAAAGGAGATGTCAGAACAACTCTGTTTAACCCGAAAGGAGTACATAGGTCAGTAAGAATGTAATTCTGTTCACGTACAGAAGATAGAAATATAGGCAGCCCTAGTTATATTTATCAGAATCTGCTGCAATAGAAGTCAAAATAGTTGCTTGTTAGTCTTTCAAATGTTTCAACCACATCCCATAGCTCCAATTGGGTTTCTTAGTTGTTTTTTTCCCCCCTTAGCCAACCTAGAAGAGTCTGGGGAAAAGAAGATGGAAGCGGGGTGTTTAATAGACCTACTTTGCAGTTAATCTCTTAAATTATTCCTCTAGATTAAATGGTGCATGCCTAGCTAAGTGGTAAAGAAGGTACAACATGGAAATATGAACAATTAAGCAGAAAAATGTCTAGGTGTTCTAAAGCGATAATGTTTTAAAGCAATAGCAAATTCCAACATCTATTCTACTAACAGACTAGAGAAATTCTAGAGTTTCGTGAAAAGTTACCCTCAAACTCATAACAAAAGTTCAAACCGCATGGTAGCAAGTCCTAGAAAGACATTTCACTGTAGAAAGTGACATCTTTTCTTTTTAACCTTTCCTCCGGCCCTTCTGAAAAAATGTGGTACACAAACACCAGCGATGAATTAGAGGACACCTGCAAATAAAATTTATCATTTCCATGACTATTTAATGAAAATATTACACAGAATTAGTTCACTTATAGGATATAATCCTAACAGAACAATCTGTACAAAGGAAGTAAAAGATCTTCTCTTTATAAAAGATCTCCTCTTCATATTATCTGCAGAAAATACCAATCCATAGTGAAAAGATTTACAGGTGTATGGTTTTTTTGTTTAAGCTAAACTTACGGAACCTCCTGTTTTCTTGATCTTCACATCAAGTCGTATCACAACATCTACATCACTGATTTTTTTGAGTGGTATCTGGGATTAACCCAGCAACATTCATCCCTTTCCAAGTCTATGCAGCATTGTTATTGAGGGCTCATTTTTAAAAACAACCAGGCTTTTGATGATCACACCAAGATACTTTTAACCACCAATAGATACTGAAGGGGCAGTTAGACTACAGCTTTCTCTAAGATGCCTTTGGATATTGATTTATTAAAGAAAAAAATATCCTTAACACATTGACAAACCTCACTGCAAACATTTATTTTTCCCAAAACACGCATGTAACCCTTACAATAAAGTTTAAGAGGATTTGCAGTTTATATAAGCTTGTCATAATCATGGGTTTACAGACTGAAAAGATTAGTAATTTAGAGCTTCTAAACCATCTCTTCCATTTTTCCTTCCCCACTCTCAGAAGAGATTTACGTTTCTATGTTAGTTTTTTTGAATTGACACTATGATATATGTACAATTTGGTTAAAAATAAGGTGCTCTGACTCAAAAATTAACAAATACAATTGTTAGCTGTAATTAAACAGTATCAGAAAGAATACTGCTAAGGATCAGGCCAAAGTAATAGGGAAGTACACCAATCTCTTTAAAGTAATCAATTTTTCCCACTTCGAGATGAGAATTCTGAACATTACTGCCTTGATTCAACAAAATATGTATTTACACACTTATTAACAGGACTTGAACACACATTCTTCAGTGCTCTGCTGATAGAGGGATACAGTAGACACTTCCATCCTCTATAGCTACTATTGCATTAATTATTTGTTCTCCCTTTCAAAGTCCCTTAGTCCCATTTCTGCCTTTCTTAATCCCCATTCATATGTAACTTCCATGCTTAGCTCCATCAACCAATTTATTTCAAGCAAGGCCTTTCACACTTTTTCTCCCCCTTATTTTCCCCCATCTGGGAGGAGTTTTACAGATGTTGACAGCAAACAAATTCTCTGGGCTCTCAAAGCTTTCCTTCCCATGACATCCACACAAAAACATCCAAGTCCCTTGAACAAGTCCGATGCTGAAGACTGATGACCACGTTATCATGCTGACTAATATTATCCAGCTCCCTTTTTGAACCACATTCTTTCTATATGGTGATCCACACTGTCTCATTGCATATTTCAGTTCCATTTAAGGAAGAACTGCACATTCTCTGATTTATCTTTCTGTATTTGTGACGCACCTAATGCAATGGTGGCCTAATGCAATTTGATAGCCTTCTGTAACCTATTCAAAATTCTAGAGGTTAGGTCATATTAACCTTTTACTGCTCAACTGTCCTCAAGCCCAGAATCAAATCTGCTGGTAGACATCAGCAGAAATCTTGGGCCAAAGGCTCCTCCTTCCCTTTTAAGTTTTACTATCAAATTTCTTTTCAGGAGCTCCAACTCACTTCCAGCTTTAAATCAAATACATATAAAATTCACAAGAGTAAAACATGCAAGACCAGTGCTCTACAGAAACCACAATATTTACACAGCTTTTGTTCAAATACTTAATACAGTAAAACTTCTTTTGCTAAGAAAAGCAGCGTGACTAAATGTAAGCCAAAAACCCCAAAGATCTGGGGTTTTTTGAAACTTACTATGTAAAAGTTGGTACACAGGGGATGAGATACAGGCTTAGGGAGCAAGTTCACT
>NW_009633162.1:0-3773 GCF_000690535.1 Cariama cristata | reverse complement strand
TTTCCCTAGAAGTCAAGAAGAAAGCTGTGTTACCACCACTGAGTGAACGCAGATGTGACAGCAGCTGCAGCACAGCAGGCTGCCCTTCCTCTTCCAACACTCCCATCCTCTCCCACAAATACTTTTCCCTACTCCTTCCAATTCCTCAGTAGCAACCCATGCCTCTGCATTTGTCTGGAACAAAGCATAACAGGAATATTTGCTGACTAGGAAGACACAGCTAGCCATCACTTGGATCACCCTGGGCAGGTGAATTCTGCACAGTAATCTTACTATTTCAATCCTAGAAACCGTTCCCCTTGACCCTCATCTCTCTCAAAAGACAGCTTAATCATGAGCATTATATAGATTTTGTAGACAGTTTAAGATATGCTTTAATGTTATGAGTTCTCCTTGAGAACTAAATTGTGGATCTGAAATTTGTCATTACTACTTCCATGGACATGTAGTAAATATGAAAGCTCATGACAGATCAACAGTTGTTTGGATATAAAGCACAAGCTGAACCTTCGCTCAGTGGTTACTTAAGGGAGTTTTCTACAGACAGTGTTGCAGATCCTGGACACCCTTTGCCAGTACAGGAGCACCAGCTGACAGTTAGGAGCTGAATCAGTTGATCTAAATCTCCCGAAGTGATGAAACCATCAGAAACCAACTGCAAATTTCCCTGCACCAGCAATGACATGCAGAAAGCATAGCGGGCAGATGTGAAGCTATCACAATGGTTATCCTTCTCTGATAGAGACCATAATTACTTTTTCTATATAGGTGTTTAGTGTACTGAAGTAAACCTAAACAAAACACTCTCCGGGAAGAGTTGCACAGGCAACTTTGTAAGTTTATGACCCTGTAAGAAGTCTCCTTACCTGAACTAGCGAACCACTTCTTTCAGAACTGCCTTACCCTTTGGCCTGATCACTGCAGATCAAAGTTGAAGTCAATTGTTAAAGGGAAAAAAAAAAATAATAAACAAACCAAACAACCCAACAACAGAACAGAACTCAATGCAAGCATGCACTGAAACATCTTGGCTTATGGAGAGGACTTGGGTCAGTTCCACACTTTCATATCTAAGCTTTTTGCAATACCTGAACTAGCTAATTTAGAAATATCCTAAGTACCTTTTGGTAGAAGTAAGGATTCCTTCAAACATACTATATTTGAATTAAAAAAAGAAAAAAAAAAAAAAGTGGTTTGTTTGTGGGTTTTTTTCCCCAGAACTCTCCATTACTTGTCTGTGACAAACCACACTATACATAAAGTCTTCTGACTTGTCAGATTTTTCATTTAAACTAGTTTTTTCTCAGTAATTACATCTACCACAATGTTCTAGATTGATGATTACTGAAAAAAACAACTATGGCCTGAAAACCATGAGAGATGTCATTATCTAATAAGTTTAGTTGAGGGAGACACCTTCCTCCAATCTTCAAAAGAAATACTGAAAGACATTTTAAAATTCCATATTCTCTGTTACTTCTTACGTTGTCTACTATCTAATTATTAAAATTCTGAAAGATAAGTGGTAGATTTCTCTACTATACATCCTTCTTCAGTATGAATGAGTTACTGTAGAAGTGAGGCTTATTTTACACAGCAAAACCTTATCTTCTAGCATCACAGTGCAAAATATCTGCTTACCAATCGACTACATACAACTTATAAGAAGTCAGATCTAAGAAAACAGGCAATGAGTCATTTTGGCAAGTCAGAAAGCAGAATAACCTGGTGTACGCTGCTGTAACAAGTCAGCAAAGTACTTGAAAGAATATTGCAGTTAGCAGTGTTAAGGGGTTAGATCCTCACCCCACTCTGTTAAGAGATTAAAGAGAATGAAGTAATCTCATAGGGATATTTTTCTCAACAGAAGTGTCATTTAATAAAGGGAAATGGAGATAGAGTGCTTAAGAGACATGGGTTTCCAGCAGATAGGTTCTAAGTGCCATCATGGGAAATACGGAAAGAGGCAACCCTTTAACTGCTGATAAAGGTCATTAGATCAACTTAGGAACAGTGAAAATAAGGGCATAATATTTATACAGTATATAATATTTAAGATCTTACTGCTCTGTAATTTGTTAAATTTCATGTTCTAACTATCTGAAATGCCTAAGAAATACAGTGACTTCAAGAATTAGGAAGACTGAGGAATCATGTGCTAAATATCTCTCTCAGCTTTCAAATGAAGCATCACTTCAAACAGTAGTAAACAGCTGATAAAAATTCCAAAATTAACATTGACTTCTCATTAGTTGTTTATGAATGCAACTACAACACTTACCAGACAGAAGCGTTTTCATTAGCTCAAGGCATTATAACTGCTTAAAAATACCATCAGTGTTATACAGCTACTGGCTTGCTGCACAGAACTTAGCAAAGAATCATTAGTCCATTTTGTAACAATAAAAAGCAAAGTACACAGATGCTCCACATCTTCTAGTAAGTGAAGAGCCTTAAAAGACATAGCCAGTAGCCAGTATTAGCTTGAATGCATCACAGTCAACTACTATTGCTCAGTTTATTTACTTGCATAGCATAGCTGGTATATATAGCCAAATTCCCAATAACAAAGGAAATGAAAAAATAGTTCAAGGTCAAATTATTCATAAGAAATAGCAGAGTCAAGCATAAAAATGAAGTTCCCACTTTCCAAACCTATGTTTGCTTCACCCCCTCCCCCAACTAACACAGCTACATTAATGGAAAGTATACGTTAATTCTTCTGAAGAGACTTCTACTGAAAAAGCATCTCAGCAGCAAGTTTCACCTAGCTCTAATTATACACTGTAATCTGCCTAGAAGCATGTAAGAATTTTAATTTTGTGGAATATATTAATCTTAAAACCCTTTTGAGCTATACCTCTTCAAAAGTTTTACAGAAGGAAAAAAATCTAGCACATGGTTTCAGCTTCCTTTGCTGGAGTTATCGGGACTGGAGATGCAGGATAATCTGACCTCAGCAGCACTGTGTCTTAAGGTCTACTAAAACAGTCCCATTTATAAACAGCCAGAACTGAAGGGACCAATGAGAAACCAGGAACTTCTTAAGCCAGCATGGAACTACAAGACTAGCCAAAAGAGAAGACACCAAGATGTATTTTGTTATACGACTTCAACAGAGTTGCTCCCTCCCTGCATATACCACAAAACTAGGCAAAGTCCAAAACAACAGAGAAACACTGACTGATTTAGGTTGGAAGAGACCTGCCACACTTTAGTTTAAAAGAACATATGTTTAAAAAAAAAATTATATTTATGGAATCCAGGAGTGCATGAAGAAGCTACAGTTCAATACATATAAATAAATTTTTAAAAAACTGCAAAGCATCCCCTCAGAACAGTAGAGAAAGCAGTTATACAGCTTAGTTCCCCTTCAGTATTATCTAGTCTTTACTGCTATGATACCTAAGTAGATATTCTATGACCTTATCTAGATGTGAAGCCTTTGCAACACCGTTATCCATATTCAGCATGACGGTTCATCCCCATCAGGTCACAGGACCTAAACAGGGCCCAGATTAAAGCATTACTAGCTCCAATTCTTCGTTAAAGCGTATGCTTGCGCAGCCAAGAAAAAAATCTCCCCAACTGTAAAAACCGTAAGATAACAGTGACCGTTTCAAACTAAGAAATAAACAATCGTGGACGCTGCAGGGGGAGGCAAGTGAAGCTCCCTTAAAGGTGGAAGGAAAAAGCCTGCCCCGTTTCGCGGGGCGGTGGAACAGGCGAAAAGCCGTTCAAAACAAGAGACGGGCCGCGCCCGAAGGGACACG
>NW_009633161.1:0-4863 GCF_000690535.1 Cariama cristata | reverse complement strand
CGGTAAGGGGCGGCGTGTGTGCTCGGCCGGGGGCACTTTGTTCCTTTCATTTACTTTTACCTTTTTTTTTCTTTTCTTTTCCTTTCCTTTCATTTTTCTTCTCCCCTTTTCTTTATTCCCTTTCATTTTTTCCCCCAATTTTAATTTTGTTTTCCTTTTTATTTTCCCTTTTCCTTCTTCTCTTTTCCCTTTTCCTTTTCTTCCTTTTCCGCTTTTATTTCTTCCATTTTTTCCTTTTTTTTTTTTCTTTTTTCCCTCCTTCCTTTTTTTCTTCTTTTTACACTTCCCTAAAGGAAAAAAGCTCAGAGCTTCTGTGCTCATTACTGCTAGATCCCCAGAGACACCAACTGCACCAGGGAGGCTGCACTGGGACACCCACCCCAGGACCGAGCCCCCCATCCTGCATCCTGTAGGGCTGGCTTTGCTTCTGTCTCCATGTAACTTGTCTGTGTAACAAATCAGCACTGTTGCTGCACTGACAAGCTCTCTGAATCATACCAAATTCTCGAATTAAATGAGATGTTGTGAAAAAGCCGGTGTCTTTGGCTGCATAGTAGCGTTGTGCTTTCTGGGGAGGAGTGGGGTTGAGATGAATTCACCAAAAGTGTAAACTTTTAGAGCATTAAGTGTACACAGGGACGCTCCTGTGAAATTGTGGTGTTATCGTCATCCTTGCTACTGGGGACTGGAGCTACCCTTCTCAATGGGAACATAAACACAGAGTTGTAATGAGCTTGAACTTCACACAAACTCACTGAAGACGCTAACTTCCCATACAGACGCAGTATTTCCGTGCCGTAAACAGCAATTACCTGGCTCGCACAGGGTCCTAGTTAGTACTTTGTCAGGCAGAGTGCATCTTTGTGTTGTTGAAGATATTTGGGTGTGTAATAGGCAACTGCAGTTATGACTGCTTTTGCAGCTTCAGTCACGCTTTAATTCTGTCTATGTGTAGGGCCATTAAAACAGAGGGAGAAAGTCAAATGCAGTATTTCTCGTGAAACTGGTGGTTGCACACCCAGTGTTTGAATCAATTGTAACAGGCCGCTGAGAATCATCCAAGCCTTTCTGGTTTAGCTAGTAGAGAGAAACTTCTTTCTACTCCAAATGCTTTTTCATCAGTCATATCCTTAGTTGATATGTTTCAGCAGATGTTACCAGTTTAACGCCAACCGTGAATCTGACCTAGCTCTGTTGATTTACACAGATTGAGAGTTTGGCTAGAGAGATGTTGGTTTTGCGGTATGCCTTTGGTGAGAGAGAAGGTGGGGTTAAACCATACAGGAGCCCCTGTGCAAATGCTCCCCTTCAATTACAGCCTTGGTTCATTGCAGAGAAGAGTATAAGAAAATGCTTTGCGGTAGTGGTGATGTTAAAAACAATTCCAAGAAACTTACTCACTGCTCTCTTCAAAACTCAATGAAACAAAAAAATTAGGACCTCTTGATACATAAAGAAAATTCTCGCACAGCTTACCTGTGTGAAAGGAGTCCTCTTGTGCTATTGGTGCTTGAGCAGATTATCTGATTTACTATTGCCATTTCTATGCCATCAAATTGAGAGGGAAAAGAGCAGTGAGGATCCTAATGAACACGCTAGTGGGGTTTTTTTCAGCAAGAATTTCTTTGCTGTTGTCAAGCTGCATAGCTGGAAGACCTGGATGTTGTTCAGAGTATTTCCCCTCCCCGCCTCCCCCCGAAAATGATCCTTTCTATTCTTGCCGATCTTACCAGGAAAGTTTGGCACTTGGTTTTGCAGCTTTAAGAGATTGTTTGGGATTTGATTCCTGTGGGACGAAGAGGCAGTTTGTCTGCGGGAGTACTGTGGACCAGTGCCACGGAGCATGTCTGCGGACAAGCGGTTGTCTCCACGGGAGTGCTCTGAGTCAAGTGCTGAGAGCTTCAGCACTGGGGCCGGTCGTCGAGGCGGCACAAGTCAAACCCCGCACGTGGCTGTTGGTGCAGAGAAAGGGTGCTTTGGCCTTGGCTCATAAACTGGCCTTGCACGTGCAGCAGAGTTGATCACTTGAAACGATCCCTGCTCCATGGAGAGATGGGCTGGCAGACCTGGGAGCCGGGGTGATTTTTTCTGAGGCGTTGCATGTGTTTCTTTTGGGGAGTTCCTCTATTTAGTTGCAAGGGTCCTGAGAGAGAGCAAGAGCCTGGGGTACTGCTGGGTGCTGGTTTAAAGGTAATTTAAAGGCAGCACAATGTAGTGGCTTAGGGCAGGGAGCCCAGGGAAGGGAGGGAGCGGGGTAGCGTCTGGAGAGTAAGATTAGGTGGGTCCCCAGGGTAGTGGAGAGCCATCTGCCAAGCTGCTGTCCTCCAGCTGAGGCTGGGCAAACTTGTGAACTGCTGCCAAAACTCAAAGGTCTGAGCCCTCAGCCACCAGCCAGAGTATCCCGCTCCACATCAGCTCTGTGACACGGGCGCTGGGGACCCCTGGGGTGCAGCAGCTGGTAGAGTTGGTCGGTGTAGCAGCTGGGGGCTTGGCCAGAAGAGGCGGGAGCGGTGTCCCTGGGCTCAGCGACACGTGCCACATGTTCATTGCATCCTGGTGGGTTGTAAAACTGTGTGTGGGTCTTTCCCTTTGGAAGTTTGGCTGAGAGGGGGTATGCGTGATAGAGAGCTCCTCTGGATTGTCACCACCCAGTGAAGTGGGGCTGCAGATGAACAAATACAGGTCTTAAGCAATTTGTGTCTTAAACATCTGAATCTCTTTCTGAAGGAATTCCTGTCCTCTGGCACCCATGGTAACAGAGGCTGTTTCCAGTCCTTTTTTCCTCTTTGCACTGAGATGTGGCTGGGGGAATGGAAACTGTATGCTTCCATGGGATGAAAAAGTTATTTGAGCAAGCTGCAAGTGTCTGCCTGACACTTTGAGTCTGGCCGTTAAGTGTCCTGTTCCTCTCAGGAATGGCACTGTTTGAAGTATGCTTCTGCAGTATATTTCCAGATGCTTTTTCTGAGCACAACCCCTCCTTGCTCTGAGATGCCTTTTGCTGTTGTGCCAGCTCCTGTCGGAGACCACAGGCTTCTGGGATGCTGTCCTGCTTTTGATTGGGATAGAGTTAATTTTCTGCTTAGTAGCTGGTACAGTGTGTTTTGGATTTAGTGTGAGAATAATGTTTGTAACACACTGATGTTTTAGTTGTTGCTAAGTAGCATTTATCCTAAGTCAAGGATTTTTCAGTTTCCCATGCTCTGCCAACGAGGAGGTGCACAAGAAGCTGGGAGGGAGCACAGCCAGGACAGCTGACTCCAAACCAGCCAAAGGGATGTTCCATACCATAGAACGTCATGCCCAGTATATAAACTGGGGGGAGTTGGCTGGGAGGGACTGGGCACTGCTTGGGTATCGGTCAGTGGGTGGTGAGCAATTGCATTGTGCATCACTTGTCTTCTTGTTTGTTGTTTTTTTTTTTTTAATTATTCATTTTCATTACTATTCTTCTTATGATTACATTTTATTAGTATTATTGTTAGTATTCTATTTTATTTTACTTTAGTTATTAAACTGTTCTTATCTCAACCCAAGAGTTTTACTTTCTTTCTCATTCTCCTCCCCATCCCACTGGGAGGGAGGAGGAGTGAGCGAGCGGCTGCGTGGTGCTTAGTTGCCAGCTGGGGTTAAACCACGACAGATGCTGATGCATCCAAGCATTTATTCTCTGCATTACAGAAATGAGCAAGGCAGGTTGTGGATGGGGCTTAAAAGCAGGGTGGGGTGAGGGCTAGCCCTCTGAGTGCAGGCTAGGTTGCTCCAGGGTTAAATCAGGAGTCAGAGGAGCTCAGGTATTATCTAGCCCTTGAAGCCTGATTTGCTGCTGAATTGACTGAACTTCCTGGATGCTGTAAGCAAATAAACCTGCCGGGGCACTGGATCAAGCTGTCCATCAGAGCGGGAGCTCTGCGTTTCCACCTCCACCAAGCACCTCAGCCACCAGCTCTGGCTTTGGCAAGTGCGTGGCATTTGTCGTGGCTTGCTTTGCTAACTGTATGAAAAGATTTTCAGTGCTGTGAGTGCTGGCTAAGCCTAAGGAGACTAGACTGGATCTGGGTTTTCAGGATGGGCTGCCAAGGCATAAGCACACTGGTCACTGTCACGCTTGCCAAGGGCTTCATATTGCAGCCACAGCCCTGTACTCGGCACTGGTGAGGCTGCAGCTCGAATACTGTGTTCAGTTTTGGGCCCCCTACTATAAGAAAGACATTGAGGTGCTGGAGCATGTCCAGAGAGGGGCAATGAAGCTGGTGAAGGGTCTGGAGAACCAGTCTTATGAAAAGCGGCTGAGGGAGCTGGGGTTGTTTAGTCTGGAGAAGAGGAGGCTGAAGGGAGACCTTATCGCTCTCTACAGCTACCTGAAAGGAGGTTGTAGCAAGGTGGGGGTTGGTCTCGTCTCCCAAGTAATAAGTGATAGGACACGAGGAAATGGCCTCAAGTTGTGCCAGGGAAGGTTTAGATTCGATCTTAGGAAGAATTTCTTCACCAAAAGTGTTGTAAAGCATTGGAACAGGCTGCCGAGGGAAGTGGTGGAGTCACCATCCCTAGAAGCATTTAAAAGATGCATAGACGGGGTGCTTAGGGATATGGTTTAGTGGTGGTCTTGGCCGTGCTAGGATTGTGGTTGGATCATAAAGGTCCTTTCCATCTGAAATGATTCTATGATTCAATGTTTCTCATTTTTTTGACACCTGGTAAAAGGACTGAACAAGAGGGCATCGTCTTGAGTCTGTGATACAGTAGTTTGGGAGCAGTCAGAAAACAACCCAAACGGCACAGATTACACAGTGCAAGCCTCCCTTTTTGCAGAAGCAGTGAATGGGACTTGCTTTCTGTATTGGGTTTGCGTGGCAAGGTTTT
>NW_009633160.1:0-10213 GCF_000690535.1 Cariama cristata | reverse complement strand
TTCTGCTCAGGGCTGCTCTCAATCCATTCGCTCCCATGACTTCCTGAGCCTGTTAATGTTGATTTGTTTACTAACCCTGTATGGGATGTCTCTTCCAGAATTTCATCCAGTCTCCCATTGGACATCTAAACATTCTGCATGCAGAATAGCCTTTGGCAAGTAGTAATACAGCTCTGCTGTCCATTCTGTAAAGAACCATCTCCTTTTTTTTTGTAAAATGCTGCCACTAGCTTCATTTTATGGCCTTTAGTTTTGCTATTAATGTTGAGTATTGATGAAGATGGATTGTTTTTTATTGATTGAATTACTGTTGAGCAGTCTATCCCTCCTTTCTTCTCCATGGCATCATGATTTTGTAAATCTCTATCACACCTCTCACATCACATGTTTTTCAAACTCAAGGGTTGGCATGGGCGAGTTGTGAATTTATACAGCAGTAAAAAGGTGCTTTCTTCTTTGTTCACTATTGCTTGTCCAACATGCTCCTAACATGTACTTAATTTGTTTTCAGGTTTTTTTTAAACTCCTGTTGAGCCCAGACCAGAAATTTTCATAGAACTAGATATCATACCCCAGGTTCTCACTCCCAAGAAGTAAAAGCCAGCTCCAAATAAACCACTTTGTCTGAAACTACAACTGGTTTTCCACGTGAGTATCACTTTACATTTCTCTGCACTAAATTTCATCTAACATTTTATTCCCTGATCAGTCTTGTCAGTTCTTCTGCAACACTTCACAGTTGGCTCTCATCTTACTACCTTTAATATCTTTGTACCTTCAACAAACCTTATCATTGATTACTCTCTTTTCTGGGTCATTCATGAATATATTAATCAACATAGGTCCCAGAACAGATCCTTACAGAATCCACTGCTGTCATCCCTGATCTATAAGAACTATTTATTTACTCCTTTTTGCAGTTTTCTATATTTTATTGAATATTTTATACTTGTCAGGACCTTCTATCTTAACACATTGCTTCTCAGCTTCCTTTAAAAACTCTGTGGAAATCAGGGTAGATTAAATCAATCAAATAATTATTATTCACATAATTGTTGACCCTTTCAGAACCCTCTAAGACACTTGTAAAGCAGGACTTCCCCTTAAAGAAGCAATGTTGACTTTTTAATCAAACAGTATTTATCCACAGGTGCACGAATACATTTTTTATGTGTGGTTACACTGCAGTCTTTTCCACAGTTATTTTAGTTTCAAACAGATTCTCTGTGGACATCCTTGCCCCTTTTCTCCTTGCCCCCAAGAAAAGGATTTCATGCAGGAACACCGCTAGTTTCTTCTAAAGTGAATGCTCATGCAAATAATTCATCTGCCTTCTTCAATGGACTTGTCTTTCCTGAGCTCTTCTTTACACTTTGGGCTCCAGCAGGTTCCTTCTTTGAAGTATCATCCAAACACTTGAACTGGCCCACCATTATATTTTAAAAAGTCCCTCACAACCTTCTTGATTTTAAATGCCAGCTGGTTTGTTCCCTTATGGTTCATCTCTCCTGTTCAGATGGCCTCTATTCACTTCGAACCTGGAGTCATTTCCTCTTTCCATCATCTTCTCACCAAGCATTTTCCTCCCCTTTGCCTTGTTTTTTTGGGATTGTAGGCAATTCAGGTTCCTTATGACATCTACCACGTTTGTGATGAGCAAAAATAAAGCCATTATATAATCATCTTCGAGGTAGCAAACACATCTATCTTTTTTCCGAATGATTACATCTTCTGCTCCTACCAGCCTTTCCTCTCCTTCCAGTCTGGGTTCCTCTTGAGCATGCTTAGTGCTGGATGCTACATTGATATTATCTAATGGAGAAAACCTGTCACTGGGATGTTTTTTACCTTTTCCAGCTTCTATGGTATCTCTGAACCTCTGCTTAATGAACAGCGCCACCTCTCAATTTGCTTTTTAGGTAGGACTTATGCCTGTTTGAAGATAGATGGCTCCAACATGTCCCTGAAAATGCTGTTGATTAATTTTTCTGTCTCTCTCAGTTCCTCTAATTCAACCTTCCAGGAGTCATAGGCTCAAATTCTCTCTCTGAAGCTTTCATGTTGCTGATACTATTGCTGTGTGCCACTTTCCCACAGGGAAGCTACTCATCATTTGACATGTCATAGAGTAAACTGGGAAACTTTCCCTTTTGGCTGAGCTTCCCCTTCATTTCTTCTTCACATGAATGCAAAGGTGACTTCCAAAGCTGTTCTGTATGTCCATGTGGCCTAACTCACCTCACTTCCTATCGTACTTCCTTAATACAAAACTACAAAGCATGAACAAGTATTGTAACAGTAACGGCTGTAGTAAATATATGAGGTTTGTTTATAAAATAACAACTGGGAAAATTTCTTTGGCTTTATATGTGGGATATCTGGAAGACAGGGGACATATTGTGAGCAACCCAGACACACTGAATGTGGACTACGTGACCATCTGAACGCATGTAGAATCATTTTATGTTAACAATAAGCTGAAGGGTATTTTGAGAATGCGATAAAATGCGGGAAAGCGCAGAGAGAGTTATGTAGGGAGGTAAGCTTGTGGGGCAGGAGATAGATAAGCTTGAGAAGCAAGGCCATGGGAGCAGAATCTAGAGGAGGAGTTGTTGGGGGGAGTTAAGCCGCGTGGACAGTAACGCTTAGCAAATCATGTATAGCCGATGAGCGCGTGGACAATGCATGGCACCAATCATAGACTGAGCTATCACGTGTTTAGAAAATGCAATCTGTATATTAAGGGCTACTGCTTGCTAATAAAGTTGGCTTCTTCTGATCACATTGGTCGTGCGAAGAGTCCGTGAATTCCGCGTCATTTATATGCTTTTCTTTAATGATCAAATTGACATTTAAGCCCTTTTGGGGATGGGGAGAAAAAATTACAAACTTACATCATCTGAATTTTAAATAATGTCCTTAAAGTCAATTTCTGGAAAAACAAAATGTTTTAAAAGGGCAACTTCTCATCTTATATAAATTCTTAAAATTCCAAGAAAATTCTCTGTCACATAGGAATTTCCCATATGTATTCCCTCAAAAGGAAAGATTTAAAAAATATTCTAGGCAAACTGTATGCAGAAAATAGAATGAGGCTGCTTTATATGTCATTCTCTGGGATTAACATTAAACACAAATTCCTTTGGTGTTTCTCTTAACTTGTGACAACTAACAAAATACCAAAGGAAGATAAGGTTATCTTGAAAACTCATCATCTGCATACTCTCCTTCCTAAGAGAGTGCATGGGAATATTAAAAAAATACTACCAAGGGTACAAGAGCATTATTGTTCAATACTGAAACTGCAGCACCTCTAGAAGGTACAAAATATAATCAGTGTAAGATACTATAAACGGCCCAACTGCAGGGTTCTAGGACTGTAGGCTAAAGATATGAGACAGGGACTAAACCCCAGAATTGTTTTCTTTTTGGAAACTCAGTATTTCATGCAAGCCAGTGAATCATGAGTGAGACTCAGTGCTTCTATTCGCAAAATAATTGAAATTTTAAAAACATAATTGTTTATCAAGGGGCTTTGCTTGGCATTCAGATCTTGGTTTTCATTTGGCAGGTCTTGATTTTGAAGTCTAAATGAATTTGAAATATGGACAAATATCCAAAACATGGTGAGGCATGTAGTTTTTAAATGTTTCATGTGAAGAGAGTCAATTTAGATTTTATGTATAGTACTTGTGAAGAAAAAAAGGTTCTCTATTTTTTGTGCAGTTTCAGCACCTTGAAAATACTGCCCTGCTGTGTGCTGTCATCTTATGAATTTTGTTATTACACATGATTTTTTTCTAGACTAGTTAATTTGAAAACAACTATGTGATTTCCTACAATTGTTTATGAGCAGACTGAAGTAAGAGTAATTCCAACATCTGCTATGTAACAATCGCCTTTAAATCAATAAAAATGAAGGCTGCCATTATGCAGTAACATGGATAGGTCTATTGTATTTGAAACTGTACAGTAGAAATTGGCGTCTTGCTGTGAAGTAGCTACTGAAGGGAGCCTTGAACAGTGAGGTACATATGACATTCCAATTACTTCATATGGCAGAGATTAAATCTACAACTCTATTTTTACCTGGATACCTGAACAAGAATCTCTAATAGCAGCAGCAGTGAAAAAGCTTCCTTGCTGCATATTTAAAGGTTGTTCCACAAGTTGCTTTTGCAGGCACAGGTACAAATGCATCAACTCCGTTTCCTGTTGACTGACCTTCCTAACATCTGGTTTGTGGGAGTTTTCACAGAATTACAGAATGGCTGAGGTTGGAAGCGGCCTCTGGGAGTCATCTTGTCCAAACCCCTGCTCAAGGAGGGCCATCTACAGCCAGCTGCCCAGGACTTTGTCCAGACAGCTTTTGAATATCTCCAAGGAGGGAGACTCCACAACCTCTCTAGGTGACCTGTTCTACCTGGAGTTTTCTACCTAGTATTATTTCTTGATCATCTGGGAAATAAATTTATTTTCTTTTTGTTTGTAACACATATCCCTTGAGATGTCAACATGTTACTGTTACAATGGGAATGAAAATGAAAGAGAGAAGGTGTTCCAGACAGTGTCCTTCATGCCCTGCACTGATGAGATGGCTTGCAGACCAGAACTACCTTGTACTAGAATGGCTTGAAGCAGGTACGCAACTCTAGGCATCTGCACTGCTGTGCCTTTAGCTCATCATGTATGGTTTGGTACCTGCACTGGCAATGGGAAGAAAAGAGAACAAGGTGAATGAGGACACCAGTTAACTGCATGAATATTCGGCAATATATGACGACACATCCCACAGAGCACACGGGCTTTTTGGAATAGCCTGACATCTGTAGCAAGAAGTGTCTGATTTCCAAATAGTATTCATGAAAATTTTTTTATTTTCCATCTCTTCATTAAAATGCTTTACTCTAGGCCAGGTCACAGAGGACTAATATGCAATTAGGAGGCAGCTATACCATTTTGGACCGCTGTCCTTTGGTAAGTGGCAAAGTGTTTGTCTGAGTGAGAGAGAGTCCAACACAGTGGCACAGACTTCCCTGCATGTGTGTTGGCAGGGAAGGCTTATACAGAAAGACCTGTTTTCTAGAGTGCATGTTAGTTGCCAAAAGCTCTGTTAAAAGAATGCTTCACTGAACAAATTGAGTCTAAAATGTGTGTGTGATTTGTCAAAATTATAAACTGTGGGGGTGATACTCAGCTGACTCTGTGTAGCTGTCTATTGTAGAAGGCTATATTTGATCTAGTTGCTCCTGGTTCCCTTTGCAGCCAATAAAGAGAAATAGGCACTTTTAGATCATGACTCATCTACACTTAAAGTAGATGCCATTTATGCCCTAATACAGAAATGCCTGTAATTGGCTATAAGAAGAGTTGAGTTTGACTGCCTTAGATGTAGACATGTAAAGTGAGGTGAGATGACTCCCAGCCTGAGGCACTGTTGTTCCAGCATGACTGTTCCCACAATACAGTCACAAATAGAAGATGCGTAATTCAACAGAGAAAATGTGTGATTGATACTTCCTCTATTAGTGCTGCAAAGCTATATATGTTAGGAAGCATGTGTCATTTGTTAAAGGAGGTCAGTTAATGACTAACCAGCAAGAAACAAATAACCAAGGAAAGATCTGTAAGAGTATAGTGAGTATATAATTTGATGGAAACCATGATGGGTAATGTGCGTTATTTTTACACGACAGTCCACTGCAACACAGCAATACTAATACAGCTGAATTTCCTTTACTTTGAGCTTTATTCTGCTCTTACAGCACTCTTACACACATGTACAAGGTTTTCAATGAAATTGCTCCTGGGTTAGGCAGTGTACATGACAGTGGCATTAGTCTTCTATTGCAATTTGCTTCTGTTCAATCTATTTGTTCTTAGTAAACAAGATTTCCTGTCAGTTCCTGCAATGCAGTTTTGTGCTGTGTTTTGCAAAGCGATTTGTGTATTAGTATTTCCAATGAAACATTGTCACTAATACTTTGTTTTGTTACTGAAAATTTACATTCCCCTTTTGATCTCCTAAATATCTTCTAAAATTTAAAAATCCTACACTTTTGATCTTGAATCTTTATCTTCATTTATTTTCCTTCTCTGCTGTTCTCCAAGCTGTGCTCTGCAGATTGACATGACTGACTCAGATGCCTTGATACTATGGGGGCTCAGATATTATGGTAATGAGCATGATAGGTACATTAGACTCCAAGAAGGACTTCAGGGTCGTCATAGAAAATTACCTTAACGTGAGCTGTCTGCAGTGCTGTGACTAAAAGGGATAATGTGAACTTCAGAATTACATTAAGGGGAAGATATATCAAGCAGAGGTAGGAGAATAATCTGAGGTTTGTGTGTGTGCATCTTTGCCTGAATGATTGCTTATGGGGCACAGCTGGAGGCAGATCACCAGCACAGCTCTGTCAGTGCTCTAGTGAGTTGCAGGGAATCCATGTCCTTAGATGTGCTGCAAGTGTAAAACAATCACCCATTCATGATCAAGGTGATTATCAAAGTTTGGAAGAACATTTTCCCTTGGATTGGACAGATTAGTTTGGACGGTGGCTTGGAAATTTTTGTCCTTTTTTTTTAATTTGACTTTTGCAGTGTGAGGTAAGGGGTATTCAGTCATATTTTGTCTACCTAGTGTCCTGATGCTAAACAGCTCTCAGATTCTGATGGTACATCACTCTTCCTCTCCCCTTGTTCTCACTTGCAGGATTAGGGGCTGGGATCTTACAATCCATATGAGGTGTCTGGATAAAGCTGAGTTTCAAGTGATAATAGGCAGTCAGCCTAGATGGCCTCGTTTTTTCTTCTCTTCCCCATGGATGTGTCCATCCTGGAGGCAGATGTGCTCTGCACTGTATCCCCTAGCCTTAGTCCCCAGGTGGTGGTTACCAGTCTACACATTTTCCTCAGGTTTTTTTTTGGAAGCAAACCTGTTTAGTAGGCAGAAAAGCATCCTGTGCATTTGGATAGGTTTTCTATATAAGCAACCTGGGAAGAAGGGCTATGCAACAGGAACTCAGCTAGTTTCTAGGGAGATTTACATTTAGTTTGCTACCTGTAGTCTGTAAACTACTTGAGTAACTCCTAGGAGAGAATCCGTAAGAGCCTGACCTTCTGTTTTTGTAAGAGTAAAATGATGTCCCCAAGTAGTCCGAAAGAAAATTCTTTACTTTCTGCCTTTAATATATGTGCTCACCAAAAAGCCTAATATCATGCCTGTAATTCTGAATATAGGCAGCACTAGAAGAAGCCTAGGAGTTCAGGAAACCGTGTCTGAATTTATGCTGCAAAGTTGGATGATTCACATTCTCCCAACTATACTCTAGCTAAACTTTCAGCTGGAAAACAGTTTTGCACTCTCGTTTTTAATTAAATGCTCAGTATTTGCCCCTTTAGTACAGAGAGGATGAGTATGGTATTCATTTTGCAGAACAGAGCACTGATTTAATGAGACCCATGAAAACAATCAAAAACTTTGCCCAAGTTTCCCAAGATTGTCAATCAGAGACACAAACAGAAGTAACATTCCTAGCCCCTGGTGTAAAAGCTTTTGGAAATTGTATGATATTTTTTTGAACTTATGTCTTAACTTCAGGAAAGTATTTATATTAAGCTTGCAAATATGGGCTGGAGACAGAATCTACCTAGTATGTGACCTCAAAGATTAACACTATAGCATTATCATGAGATCACAGGGTAGGAAAAAATCAGATAAATGTTTTAAATGGCAAGTCATGTCAGACTAACACCAAGGACTTTAACAAATGAAACTTTCTTGTTAACAAACTGACATTAATGTATTTAAAGGTCAGCTGACAAAAGGGTATGACTCCCAGGCAATCTCTCACAGGCTGTGAGCAGTACCTCCCTGGGGAGACGCTGACCTTTTCCAGGGGAGGAGCTATCAGGGCTGATAAAAGTCAGTCATTTCCAAACAAAATATAACAATAATTATGCACTGAACTAGGACTGGACTTCTAATAGCCACATGGTTATTCTAGGGCAGAAGAGATACTACAAAATCCATTGGTTCCCTTCTTCTGCATGTTTTCCATGGTGGTTGCATGCTGATGGGTGCACTCATGGTGTGGAAGCAGCTTGCTGGAGCTTAGATGAGAAATGCTCTTGCCACAGAAGCTGGACAATAAGCCCTTTCCAGGTAGCATTGCCATCTCAGGAGTTTTTGAGGATTACTTTATCCTCATCTCGTTACAATGGATTTTCTTGCAGCTTCCTTGACTTCAGTAAATTAAACCAATTCCACATCAGCTGAGAACTGAGACTCATTGCCTTGAAATACCAGTAAGATGAAATTCTCTTTTTCAGTCTCCATTTCTCGAATGCCACACTAACCCTGACACAGCTAAAGGCAGATATAGAGAACACCCACAGAAAACTGCCCGAGATCCATCTCACATGTTCAAACATTTCTGTACCCAGACACACAGCAATTACAAATACAGAGTAACTATGTCTGACAAAAGCGTAATGCAGAGCAGAAGCCAAAGAAGAGATCAGATCATTTACACTGTTCATTACAAATATACCCTCACTTCAGACGTGCACCTGTCGTGTGCCAGCTATGTCTTAGGTCTCCTATTTGTCAGAGGTGGTATTTGCACAAGTTGTCAATGAACATCTCATGTAGCAGAATACTGTAGCAATGTATTTGGTTTTGAAAACCAAGTTCAGTCTAACTATATTCAAAATAAGATATGGAAGAATGTGGAAAAATGTTTTAAACTGAAGTTTTTAAAAGTGCAAGGTTATTTGTATTTTCTTATATGGTTTTCTAACAAGGGAGCTGTTGTATAGCATTACAGAGCACACTGGGCTACATTGCATCATCATTATGGAAAAACTCCCATCATTCTCAGGGTATGTACTCTAGTTCAGATGTAAATTATTGGATTTGACACTGGAATCGCTTGTGGGAAATTCTGTAACCTGAACTATGCAGGAAGGCATAAGTGGTCATCATAATCTTTTTTTTGACCTTCAAATTTATGAGTCTATGTTCATTGCAGTCTGCTTCTTCCTTGCCAGGGATACATCTTTTACTCTGAGTCTGTAATTCTTCAGGGGAAAGCAGCACTGCAGTGAGATTTTATCCTGCTTTATACCTACTGAAGTCCAATTCTTCTTGCAGTTAAATGAAAACAGAGTTGAAATCCACTGAGCTACCTATGAGACAAAATAATCCCAGTGGTAATAAAATGAGGTCCTCTGTGTTTAAAAGAACCTGTAATTCGACCATTTAAATTATCAAATTAGGATGTATACTGAGTCTCAAAAGCTTGAGAGGAGTTCTTCATGTACAGCTACCAGAAACTCATCACCTATATTCGTTATACTGCAGAGACTAAAGAGAGACCCTCAATTTCCTGCATGAGCAACTGGTGAGGTTCTGTTCTGTCTGATAAATGATATGGCTTGTGTTTAGGGACTCTGGTTGAGATTGTTTTGGCATTTAGACTCGTGGAACAACTTTGGTGACAAATGTGTGGCTGGAGGCCCTTGTATTAGTCTGGAGTCACTGAGCAACTGAGCAGCATTAACAGTCACTGAGAAGGCAGCTGCCCTCTGATGTCCTTACCTGAGACAGACATATCACTCTGATGGGGAAGGATTGCTGGAAATTTTATTCTAGTGTTGTCAGGTATATGTTGAAGCCTATTCCCTCCCTGACTCTGCTGATCTTCCTGTTACGAACACCATGGCATTATCCATGAGTGCTGTTTCCTGATACCTCCTCTGCTGAAACCTTCATCGTAGCTCATCCATCACAGCACTCATCTCGTCGAGATTCACCTTGCTGACCCAAGCATATTTAAACCACTTCTTGCTGCTTTCATACTATGCTAGGAATAAAGGCTATATCATCCACCTCATTAGTCATTGCCAGTGACTTCAGATAAAATTCAGGAATCTGGTGCAAATTACTCAAAGATCTTCTAGCTATCGGTAAAGCAAACTATATGAAACTCCTACCAGATTCAAAGGGAGTGAAAGTGTCCAGCAGCTACTAAAAATTACATCTCTTGATTTTAAAGACAGGCTTACTTCCTAGTTCTGTTTCTCCACTGTCTTCACCCTCTTTCTTATCATTAGCCATCTTTTCTGGCCAATCCCGTTTCCCTAATTCTTGAGCAGAATGCTTCCTCTGTGGCATGCCTAACACATAGAATCATAGAATCATAGAATC
>NW_009633159.1:0-2732 GCF_000690535.1 Cariama cristata | reverse complement strand
TCGTTTCCGTAGCGGGGCAGCGCCTGAAGAGCTTCGCTTCCTCTTGGTGCGGTCAGGGAACAGATCTTGGGGAGGGAATAGGCAAAAAAAAAAACAAAAACAAAAAAAGGGGGGGGTTTCAGCAGAAAAGGGGCGACGGCGGCGCAGCGTTGGGGCTGACGGATGTGTCAGTGCGTTTACTTTGAACCGAGATCACGGAGAGCTCAAGGTTTTTGCATCATCAGCCACGACCAGCAGGAGAGGACAGAGGGTCTTGGTCCCGGCCCCTCCAGACTCACCTTTGTCCGGCTCCTCGCCCACCTCCTGCCGATAATACTCGGCATCACTCTCCTCCGACTGCTCGGCCGCATCCTGCTGCTCCGGCGCACCGGGATCCTCAGCGTCGCTGTCGCCATCCTGCTGCCGTTTCCTCCGGATCCCCGCCAGGCTTTTCTCCCTGTTGTGCCACCATGGTGTCAGCCTCTGCCCAGTCGCTACCGGACGCCACCGCTGCTGTGCTGCCCTTACCGGTGAGCCTCACGCTGCTGCCGCTTGCGCTCCACATCCGCCTCCTGCTTCTGCCTCCGCTCCGCCTTCAGCTGCAGCTTCGCCTCCTTCCGCGCCAGGATCTCCTTCACCTCCGCCTCCATCTTATGGACTTAAAACACACGGCAAGAGCAGAGTGTGACGCCCCGGCTTGAGACCCCGTGCCGGTGGCTTACCGGGGACAGCCAGCACGATGTTTCGTGGCACTTACTGAAGCTGTGGTAGAGCACGTTGCCCTGCGCCAGGCCCTCCTCCACCTTGATGAGCTGCAGAGTCATGCGGGGTCCGATCTACGGGAAGAGGGGGATGCGGAAAGCCCCGGTCAGGCTCGATCACGTCCCCGATCCTGGCGATGGCAACCGCGGCGTCACTGCCATCACGGACCTCGGTGAGGCGCACAGCGCTCTGCTGCGCTTTCATGTTGCCTCGGCCGGCGTATGCCTGCGGTAGCTCCAGGACATTGTGGGTCCCATCCTGTTCGGCTTCACTTTCTGACAGGTTTATGTCCCTGCCAAGGGACAGGAATGCGTTTGGGGACCGGATGGAAAGCGCCTCTGGGACCCCTGTCCCCTTCGGTGCCCCCTCACGCACTTCACCAGGAGCTCGCTGATGTCTTCCAGGCGGCTCATGTTGGGGAACTTCTCCTGCAGCAGCTTCTTCAGGCCTTTGCTCACACCTACGGGCACGACCTTCACGCTGCTGCGAGGAGGAGGAAGAGGTCAGCGCTGGGATACAGGGCACAGGGACAGCCCCCCCCCGCCCCGAAAATCAGAGGCGCAACACTTACTAGTGCCTGAAATCGAGGAGCTGCGTCTCCGCGTCATAGCTGATGAGCAAACACCTCTTGATGCTGTTGAGGTTGACCTGTGGAAGGAGGAGAAGGAGAAGGGAGGAGAGGAGAAGGAGGAGAGGAGAAGGAGAGGAAAAGGGAGATTTCAGTTAGAAAGGACCTACAACAATCATCCAGTCCAACTGCCTGCCCAATTCAGGGCTGACCAAAAGTTAAAGCGTGGTGTTAAGGGCATTGTCCAAATGTCTCAAACCCTGAGAGGCTTTGGGCATTGACCCCCTCTCGAGGAAGCTTGTTCCAGGGTTTGACCACTCTCTTGGTAAAAAAAATAAAAAAGCTTCATGTCCAGGCTAAGCCTCCCCTGGCGCAGTTTTGAATCATTCCCAGGCGTCCTATCCCTGGATCCCAGGGAGAAGAGCTCAGCACCTCCTCAGGAAGCCGTGGAGAGCAATGAGGTCACCCCTCAGCCTCCGTCTCTCCACACCAGACCAACGCTGAACGCAGCCGGACATAGCGTTCCAGCTCGTTTTGCTGTCTTTGCACCCAGGATTTGCCCTCGCTGCTGACTCCTCCTGAGCCTGCTGCCCCCCAGCACCCCCAGATCCCTTTCTGCAGGCAGCCGTTCCTCTCCAAATTTATACTTGTGCTTGGCGTTACTCCATCCTGGGTGCAAAATCCGGCATTTAGACTTGTTAAATTTTATCCCGTTAATCATTGCCCAGTGCTCCAATCTATTTAGATCCTTCTGCAAGGCAACTTGTCCCTCAAGAGTCATCAGCACCTCCCAGTTTGGTGTCATCAACTCCAGATCTTCGATAAATATATTGATAATTGATAAATATATTGAACAGAATTGAACCCTGAGGAATACAGGAGGAGGTGGGATGGGTGCTGAGCCCCCTCCCAGCAATGTGAGGACAGCCCCCCATGACCTCGCTTACCCTGTGGACGTTGATGGAGGGGAACATGTTCTGGAACATGCTGGCCATCAGCTTGACCTGGATCTGCTGGAGACCGAAATTGCTGAGGACCAGCAGCGGGTGATGGGTGAACTGCTGCTCGTGCATGCGGTGTCGCTTGAGGGACGAGACCACGTCCTTGATCAGCGAGTACTGGAGGGGAACGACACAGGAGGAAGAGGAGGGGATGAGATGCTGCCCCTTGTGCCGGCGGGGAAGGGGGAAGGCTCCTGCAAGCACCCACCTGCATCACCTTGAATGTCAGTGTCGGACCACCGGGCAGCCGGAAAAGCTTCTATGGGTGGGAGGAAAGAAATGGTGCTCAGCGCCATGGGAAGCTGCCGGCGGTGCCGACCACCCCGCCCTGGCACAGACGCATCAGTGCGTTTACTTTGGATAGAATCACAGCATGAACTCAACAGGATTTTGTCATCATCTGCATCTGCGAGGTGGGTGGA
>NW_009633158.1:13946-24997 GCF_000690535.1 Cariama cristata | reverse complement strand
TTAGGGATCCGCATCAGGCCCGGCCCTGCTCCGCTCCGCTCCTTGGGCTGAGGGCGGCGGGGCCGTCTCCGGGTTTGCTGGGGGAGAAGGCCTGCCCGCGGCTTGCGGGGCTGAGCGGTTCTCCGGGCGGGGAGGGACGTCTGCCTGGGCCTCCCGTGCTGCTCTGCCACAGGTCTTAAGCCTTCAGATAATCTGATCTTTGTGCAGTGGCGGTCTCGTTGTGTACATGCCCATACGAGCATGGGTATATTTTAAGTTGGAGCATTTTTGGGTTCTACGTTTTCCTTTCCTGGACTGGAACACCCTCTGTCCTTTGCACCAGATGATTTTGTGGTAACCATGTAGGTGCAAATAAATGTTATGACTCACTAGAAGCGACCTGCATGCAATCAATAAATTAAACAACTTGCGGAAACACTTTTCATACAGCAGTTATTCCAGCTGTAGTATTTCAGACCTAACGGATCCTCAAGATAAGCCTACAAAATGTTTTCTCCAAAGACAAACCCATAAAACTCATAATCCCAGTGGTTATGTAAAACCAAGGATTTAATAGAGATACTGATTTTATAGGTCATTACAATCTCCATCTTCCTCACTGCTCTCAATGCACATTCCAAAAACATTGGCGTACCTTTCTCTGTCCCGTCACAGCTGTGCATTCCAGTGACGATAAAGAATCTCCTTGGGTCACCTCTGCTCCATCGGTTGCACCTGATTTTTCCTTCAGAGATGGCCTGATACACATTCAATTAAATTATTGAACAATTGTTCTCAGTTTGTACTTACCTTTGAAATCTGCTGCTTTAATTTTAGACCTCCAGAAGGGTTGTGCATCTGAAAGCCTACCTGCTTTCTGTAACCATATTATTTAGTGTGATGCAAGATACTACTGCTACCTACAAGCTTTATCTTCTGGTATGTTTTTATGTACCCTCAACTTTGAAAACAGCTACCTGGAGGAAAACAAAAGCCCAGCACAACACGGAATCAGCTTCCATCTTGTATCTAGCATCAGCAGTGTTGCTGATGTTAAAGTGAGCATACAAACTTCTGGGGTTTGCTTAAAGGGAAGAAGAAAAGGCAGCAGGAGTATCCTTGCCCTGTGAGCCTCTCAGCTTTGCGAGAATTTGCTGATGACAGAATTGAGTATGTGTCGATTTTTGCATGGGAAAGGAGACTAACCTCTCAAGGCTGGAAAAAGTATCGCTGCATAAGATGAATCCTATACTTTTTGTCCTCTAAATTCAACCTCAATTCCCAGTCACAGACTGTGGGCTCCTGATGCCGTGCAGCCTGGCATTGCTCTACTGACTTCATTTAAATAACACTTAAGTCAGAAGAGCCTGGCTGTGTTTGTTTTCCCTGGAAGTCAATATATATGTACTTTACACTTTTGCAACACTGTTTAGGTTTCAGAGGATTTACTGCATTAAGCAGACATTTAGACCTGGTAGGGGTTTCTTTTTCCTGCAGTCCTTCAGAACTAACTTAGGCTGTTACAGCATTACGTGGAACGTTGCTATTTATGTTTCACTAGATGTTGTTTTGCATGATCCTAACATATGTTTATCCTAAAATACATTTCTTAATGCCATATGCCATGAAGATAGCAAGAACATCAAGTTTAAGCAATGGACATGTGTTCAACTATAAACATGGACATATTGACTATCCATGTTGATGTAATCACAGTGAGATAAAACTGATTTCAATCCATTATACTCAGTTTCTTAACCCTGTTCCAGAAAACCCTGTTGAAGGTCAGAAGATATGAAAAGGCATAAGCTTATGAATGCCAGCACGCTTCATAGACTGCAAGCTGGTTTTGCAACAAAAGCTCAGCTTTGTAGTCTCTAAGCTAACTGTAATCAGTACAAATAAGACTTCAACGCTGTAATAAAGAAAAATTATCTCTGGACAAAAAGCCACCTTAGCTTTTAAAATCATAGCTTTTAACTGTCCTTATGTTCCAGAAGTCTTTTTTCCTATCACACAGAGCTTTACAATGTTGAAAACAAGGTGCATACCACACTTTGGACTAAAATACTGTTTACTGAGATAACTTCAACTATGCTGCAAATCCCATTCCTGAGGACAGCAGGCATGAAAAACAAGGGGCAGTTTGTCCTTCACATAAATACAGCACAACTTAATTACTACCCACGTTATCTTAACTGGGTATGTAAGAAACTAAAGCATTACTCTGCAGCTGAAACTCATGACCAGAATCCCCCCATCCCTAAATTCACTTTGAGTTTATTCTTACAGGACTAGCAAAGCTTTTATCACTGTTGTCACATCTTTTTAAAGTGTCATGCAATTGCCTAATATATATGTGCAACATTTTTAGCTCCTTGTCATCATGGGAATAGGGGCAGCTGGAGAATTATCCCTGTGTTAATTATTGGTTTTTTCCCTTTCCTGATGGCTCAGTAACCTGGATTGCAGCGAGTGCTTTTTACGGGGTGTCTTTGTACAAGTGCATAAGGGATTCAGCACAGTGCTATAGGGATTCACTCCCTTAAGGACAACAGGAAAACAAAGGCTATTAGCAGACTCCCCGAAAGAATTTATATGAATAGCAGTATTTTCATCCTTAAATACAGTTCCATTCTTGATTTTGTGATGGCTCATAGTATTCTTTGTTTTAAGTTATTCAGTAATCTCAGCAATGAAAGGCCCAAAATCCCAGAGTAGGTAGATTTCACAAGGGCTTGGTTATATTGTAATTTGCTGTTCCTTTCAGTGTTGATCTTTACCTATCCAAAATGTAGAAGAAAACACTTTCGTGGTTAACCCTTCCGAATCTGTTGCAGGTGTAGAGATAGCCAACACAATAGTTGTTTGGTTTGAAAAAAGAAAGCTGATCCTGCACCAGTCAACCTAAGTTTTGCCAGAGACTTCAAGGATCAGAGTCCCAGGTCCCAGATACTCAAAACTTTAGGGGTAAGAGGAATTTCATCTGTTATCTTCATTAGTCAGAAGCTATCTTGCACTGATCTGATCAAATACATGATTATGACTCACACAGAGAAAACATACAGAGCAAATCATGAAAATTGCACCTCCTACTAAAATTGTTTCTGTAAATATTCATGAATTTTATCTAAAAATCCACTTTTCTTCAGAGTTGGCATTACCTTATGTTTACAGGAAAAATGCACCTAATGTTCAAACTGCATTTATTGGATAATCTTCTGATATATCTAGCCAGTTTCACAGAGGTCAAATATGTTTCTTGATTAGAGTCCCTATAATTTTATATTCCAGTCCCTATGTTATCCATAATGTTGCCAAACATCACCAAACATTTTTTTGTCCTCTGCTCTCCCTTTTTTTTAATATAATTTTTTTTCCTATATCCTTCTTTTACATACTGAACTATCGCTGCCTGCTTCTTTACAATTTCTGCCGCTACAATAACATGGGAGCTTGGTTTCTTTCATCCGTGTCCACTGCGCTTTTTTAGCTTTCTATCTTTTCTCCTCACACAGAAGTCGTCAACTGTATGTTCCCGTTAACCTCCCCTTAGTACTCCAGCAGCATAGCAACCATAATCTGCAGTGCCAGGAGACTACATCTCACGAGCATGCAGGATTCTCAGAGGAATTGTGTCAACTACTTCTTCCCTCCTGCCCGCCAGTTTAAGGAAGGGCACCGTGTTTTAAAAAGTCTGTGGAGTGGAGATCTTGATGCCCCTGCAGAAAACACCATCTAAAGATGTAGAATCAAACCAAGACAAGATTGTAGCAAAGAAATAAGTTGCGTACACAGCTAAAAATTTAAAATATCCTAAATTTGCAAGATGTCTTTCAGCTGTTGAGATTTTATTGTTGTTTTATTCCTTAGTGATAAAGTAGGTTTTTCATCAGTGGCATATTCTGTTTTCATCTTAGTTCTGAATAGGAACGGGCACGTTATCACTTCCATCCCAGAACTTTCAAAGGGATGAAAGGAGGCTAAGGAAAAGAAAAGTTTCACCTTATTCTTGATCCGCTGCAAGTACAGTGCCTGCAGAAGAGGGTAATCTCCTTCTCGGACGTAGTATGCTTCCACTTCTTCTCTTGTATAGGACTTGACATTTTTGCAGCCACTGGTTGATCTGTGGCTTTCAGCTTATCTGCAAGAAGACTAAATTACCAAAATAATTTTCCATCAGGTCAGAAAAAGAATCTGTCTTATTCTGTGGATGCACGGTTGTTATAATTACTGCAGGGGAAGAAGGAGGACGTGTGGCTAGGGAAAGGAGTGGAATTGCCTGTTTTTGTAATATGCCGTAATTACCAATTTGTAGTAATTGTCAAGCCACGTTTTTTGGCACCAGTAGTCCTCCAACTCTTTTAAATGCTGTAAATACCTATAAAGATAAAAGCTGTAAAAAATTAAAATAATGAGGATTGTGTAGGACCTACACTCAATGAAATAGATGAATGCATTAAAAAGTGCAAGGTGATGTCATTATGAAAAGTTCTTCCACATCAAACACATCCATTTCCAGAGCCCATGTGAGGAGGTTGATTACTGTGTCTATCAAATATGAGGGCTCAGATGCCGCTCAGTGATAATACCTGTAAGATTCAAATATAGTTATCATTTAGTAATTTTATTTTACCTGTAAGGACTGTGAACTGAAGGCTTCTCAGGTGAGCCCAAGAGGTATATGAACACCTAGATATGATTTTGTTACTAGGAACACACAGAGGTGACTCTGACTTCATATCCAAGGAAGAAGATACCGGTAAGGAATTTTCAAAATTAAGTTTGGTCTTGCAAAGCAAGATAAAATTGCTGGAGAAGAGGCTTCTCGGATGACCTATACAGCTGGGGAAGAAGCCATCACAGCTCCTGAGGGATGAGAAGCAAACCTTCCAAAATCGCCCATCGGACTGCATGCTGCCCTCCCTGCCCCTGCCCACCACTGACAGAGCTTGCAGAATTGCACTTTGCAGGCCTGTGCACGACAACACTGGTCCAGCCTCTCGGTTTGCATTTGTTTAATGTCCCTTGGGAAAGACAAGACTTCATATGGGATGTGACTGCCATGAAACGGAGCTATGTCATGGAAACACAATGGAGGAGCAATTACTTGACTCTTTCAGCTAAATATTTTCAGACAGTTCTCTTGTTAAGTCATAACAAGTCAAATATTTTTCATTATTTAAGTGCTCTACGACAAATCTGAAAGCAGCTTAACTGTTGGTGCAGTATTGATAGATCATTTACATGTTTCAAGTAGTTTGCTACAAATAATTCTGACTCAAATGGAGTGTCACTTCTGGAAAACATGCTATGGCAATTTAGTGTGGTAATATAGGAAGTTTTTCCCAGTATAAGAAGAGAAATAAAATCCTTTGTGTCAGATGCATTTAAGATTCTAGATATTTTTCAGGCTTGGTGATACCAACCAAACCTGAGAAGTATTTATGCAAGACTGAATTAACCTGTGTAACAAGTATCCCGTTGTTTTACTAGACAGCATAACAAGAATTTATAGCAACCGAAGACATGAATTATGTAGTACTTAGGGTGGTGTGTAGTGGTGATTTTGGAGATAAAGGTTTTCTATTATCAATAGGCTATCAGTATTTTCTTCATAGGAAGAAAAGCCTTAGCTATGAATTCTCACCTGAAAAGGCAGTTTTAAATTTGAATTAACATTAAAGGAATTAACAGTATTTGTTTTTAACTTCAAAGTAGCTTCTGGTTGAGGAAAGAAATTGGCAACAAATAAATAAGGAGTAGCATTAATCCATGCCTGTATTCCCACAAAACTCACCTCACAAACCTATGCCGAAAACCCGTAACTTTAGCACTGTGCAGTAAGATTTTAATTTATCTAAAAACTCTCAAGTTGTTACTTTCACCAATCTAAAAGGCTGTATGTATTTCAGGGGCCATTTTAATTTAATTTCCCAATTCTACCCTCAACAAGTGAGGCTACAAAACATTACATTATTAACATCTTGAAAACAGTCTGAGTACGTAAGTTCAATAGGATAAAACGTTGAAGAACAAACACAATCTTGCATCTCTGATTCTCCTCCCACGTAGCGTGGGAAGAAAATCCTGTATTCTGTAAACATAAACCAATAACATGGCAATGACAGACAGAAATATTTTTTTGTCCTTTTTTCTTTTCCTCAGTGACCTTTCTCCCATAGAAGAGGTTGCACCACAACCTATGTTTTAGATGTAACATACTCAGAAGTTTTATTTCATGACGCACAACACTTGTTAAAACTCAAATTGACAAAAACTCACCGTTCTTTTCTCTGTGCTGCTCTAGTGATGACACTCAAACAAGCTTCGGTTGATAATAATCACAAATCTAGCTCTTCTGATCGTGCGCCACATGGAGTTCACAGCACTGGCATCTTCCCATAAAATTGCCACCTAATAAGCTACATTTAAAAAGAAATCCAACTCCAGTCCAGTTTATTATTTGTCAAAAAATCCTTCAAAGTTGAACTTTTTCCATGGGAAAAACTACCTAATGCCTTTTTTTTGCTAATTGCAAAACTTTGGGCTCTCTTTAAAAATCAGCATAATAGTTTAATTTCCAAATCTACTCCATCTTAAAATAACGAGTTCCTGCTATTTTTCTCTTACTCAGTTGTTCAGTTTACACCACGGCCTCCACCCTTACTTTTCAGCTAGGAAAACTGCCAATTCTCATTAGTACCTACACACCAACATCGTGCTTTTGTTGACTCTGCAGTTCTTAAATGATACTGCAACATGTAAGACTTAACAAGTAAAACTAGGAACACAAAACATGGACTGAAAAATTACCTTTCCTGCCCCATTAATTTCCTTGTCCGCTTTATCTAGCGCATAAACCAACAGATTTAGCAGAGTAAAAACCAGAAAGGGCGAAAAAAACAAATAGCCACAGCCTGTGAAATACTGATATACAGTGATAAAATGTAGACAGAAGAAACCAAAATTTTCCACCCTTACTATCGTCAATTAGGAAATGCCTTTTGGACATCGCGTTCAACGTAGCTGTTGAGTGTTATGGTGTGGTGAGTCTTGATGGGGAATCCTCCTTTCTTCGGCCTCAAAACCAAAAAGGAATTTCAGGTCTCATGGATCGGAGTTCAGATTGTTCCAGATGCACAGACTATTTTCCTGGGGGAGACCATCAGAGACTTCTTCAGCAGCTTATACATACTCAAAGGATGAGGAACCATAACCAAGCAGGACTTTTCTCATTGCTTATAGTTAGTAAAGAATCTGGACATTTTTATGGCTAAAGTAGTTCAGCTTAAAATTTGAACCGTCAGATATAGGACTAGCTTACTGAGTAAAAAGGAGTATTATGGGACTCCTGAAGCCCTCAAAATATCCTCTTCAAGGCTGTTTAGAAATACCATCCTTTTTTAGTACTTGGTTGTCTCTGAGAATTGCGCATACTTGTAATTCAGAGGAGCACAAAGATAACTAAACATTTTAAATGTATGAAACTCTTCAGAACTATGAAAAAAACCCTTTAATTTTATACAGGCAGTTTCACAACCTATTACCCAAACACTAATTATATTAGCAATTTGCTCACCACATAGCCATGAAAATTATGATTCTACATATGAATACTTGCTCTGGAAAGTCATAAATCAACAGAAACACAGGGTTAAAAATTTTCAATTTTGAAATTTATTTAGAACTCAGGAGTTAAGCATGGTTATGTTTCCAATTATCTGATAATACCATACCCATGTCACTATCATGGAAATTGCACTAATTCCCTCTGCCCCCCTCCCCCTTAGAAATCTGGTTCGTTTTAACAGCCGATGGTTTTGCAGATAGTGTGCCCTAGGACACTACTGCATTTCCTGAGTGTTCAAAGCTACTGTATGATACATTAAGCTGAAGGAAAAACCAACAAAATTCTTATTCGGAACTAAACCAGGTATTTTACCTTACTGCTGAAGTACAGAATCATAAAAGTCAATGTATTTTCACGGGAGATTGTTTTGGAACGCTTAAAAAGGGGGAAGAAAAAAAAAAAGGGAAAAAAAAAAACCTTTTTGAAAAAATGACATCCTTTTTACTTCAATTTTAAAGTAAATAATTTTTGACTTCAAGTCATTAACCTCAAGACTACTAAAAATGGCCAAAGACCTTAAGACTTGCTCAGACTGAAATGTAGTTGGGACTAAAAGATCCAGGTTGGTATTCCTTGACCTTTTAGGGTATTCCTAGTGCCTCTAACAAAAGCAGCATAACAGGGTATCTCTGGTTTATGTTTATCTTTTTAGTGCTCTTGAAAATGAGTTACAAATAGCACTGACCAGAGTGCTCAAACATAGGATTTCAGACAATCAACTTGCAACGCACTTCAGCTTTCTCGTGCAAAACCAATCTAGTCATAAAGATCCCCACATTAAACACAATAATTTGTGCCAAAGTATGTGATGTGAATAAATGTCAGCTAATCTAGCAACACAATTGACAAATGTCTGCTCATTTATCAAGCGTTGTTCAAGCCCAGACTAAAATTTCTTTTGTCAGAACTGAACTTCCCCATAGGCAGACTGCATAGTCTATGCAAGTGACTAGTTTTTATCCAGAAAAATCTCTTCAAAGTTGTATTTACGTTGCCAAACAGGTTTAGAGGAGAGTTTCAGCCCTCTAAATTCACCATGAGTTAATCCATCAATAAAGAGGTCCCATCATTTGTCGGTGGGATTTTTCCATGAAAGACCCTAACCACTTCTTGATCAAAACAGAACTGAAGCAGCGGCAGCTGATGGAAATGCTAACTACGTTGTTCTTGCATCATTCTTTATGATGCGTTAGATTTATTCTCATTTACAGATGATTTTGGCAGAAGGGTTCCTCATGCCACCAGCTGAACAAAAAGCAACTCTTGTCTCAGGTTTAATTTTTTTTTCCTTCATGAAAACTTGTTTTGAACAAAGAACTGATAGTATAGGCGACTACCAGCAGGAACTACCAAGCGATGACGTGTTCCACTCTAGTATTATGTCAGTGGCTTGCCAATCCTTTTCCCCTAAAATACTTGTAAAAACATTGGAAATAGCTATGAAATTTATAAAACAGCTCCTTAAACATCTGCTTAATGCCCTTTCCTTCAAATAGAAAAGACCTCCACATTTCAGGGTCTTTTTCTGTGGATAGAAAGGAGAGGTCGAGGAAGAGGTAAAAGATAGTGGTTATCCTATCTTTTCAGTTGCTACGTTACAAAATTTAAATGACTGCTACTCTAAAGATTAAATACAGACTTTACATAACCAACCACAACAATGGAAATAAACCATAACTGAAACCATATAAAATCCGTATCAGGTCAAGTGACAGTACATTAAGAATAACCTTATATGTTATACAGAAGATAATATACACAGATCATAACAGTTATCTTCCCCCTTAAAAGCCACTGTCAGTAGGATCACAGTCTTTCTTAATTACACTTACAGACAGGTGACTTGAATATTCGTAATTACTAAGGGGGAAAATTTAGGTTATAAAAGAAAAATGTCTCAAGTACACCTTTACGCATGTCTAGACTATGATTTAAATTAAAAGCCTTAAGCATTCTCCTACATACTCCACTTTCAACCCAAATGGAGTATCGCTGTCAGTATACAAACCTCAGGGAGGGCACTTCTAATCTAGTTAGTATAACTATGCTAAAGGACAGCTATCTTACAAAGGAGCTTAAGTTCAGATGTTTAGAAACTTTAACAATAAGAGAAAGTTAGAAACCCTAAACAGCTACTCCTATTTAACTATAATTACCTTTTAGAGAGCATTAGACTAAACTCGCAGTATTTTCTATGGTCATTGTATTAAAAGAAAATTCTACCACACCTAAAGGATAAGGCATAGCCATCTACTAATTGGCATATTTGTTTATTTGTCTCAGTTTGTGAAAAGGTCCTTTTTCGTGTAAGCAGCAAAACAAACTTCAACTGAATGACTGCTATATGCAAAAGGACTGAAGGCAATTGCCTCTGCGGTGAACTTTACAGTTCTCAACAGCACACACGCAACATGCTTTCTGAAAAAAGTTACTAACTGAACTACATGTATTAAATACTGAAAAAAGTTTTACATTTTTAATTATAATTTATTTTATTTAACAATCTAAGAAGTTTGCAGCCATCAGAAGTTCCAGTGCAATTTCAGGTGCAATTGGGAATTCAGGAATCTCCGTAGAGCTGTTAGTATAGCGGACCTTGTAGGTGAAATACATGCATACTTTGGATAGGACATGGGATGGGATCTCTCTAAAATTCACCTCATTTGTTTCATTTTCTGCAAACTGTCCTGTAGAAAAACAAAGACAAAACACCAAACTGAAAGTGAGAATCTCAGTTCACTGCAAAATGAAACACTTTACCATATTAATGCAACACATTCTAAATAGATATGCCCAAGTCCCACGTTCCTGGGTATTAGATTCTTTGGTGTAAAGCAGTATGTGCTACATTCAGAACCCTCAAGAATATTACAAAATGTTTATTTTGGCTGCAGCCAAACAATATTAACAATATCCTGAACAACTACACTAGAAATTTTGGGTTAATTCTGATGCTTGCTTGACAGGTGCTCTAAAACTGTAGTGTGCTCAGCTCTAAAGGCCACAGTAACAACGTTTAAAATAAAAGGTATCAATCCAAATTTCTAGCTGTCTTAGCCAAGAAAAAAACCCCCAAGGTTTACAGATGTCCCGTATCTGCATATGCCCACTTATCAGTAGCCCCTTCTGTGGTCCCACTAGCTTTCAATTTCTCAGTCAAGTTCAAGCAGATTTGACAGAGGGTTGAAACCTCATCGATGCATTACCCTGGTAAACTGTGAAAACAGGCAGGCAGGAGGGACAGGGAAACCCTGGTCATCCTGCAGGGAAGGTTACATACGGTACGAGTTTATCCCTAGTGGATATTGAAGAATTTATCCAAAGCTCAAATCTCAAAACGCAAGTACATTTGAAATTAGCTTTCTACAGTGCCTGTAAGCACGAAACTTGGATGATGGGAAGTCACCCTGTAGTTAGTCTCACAGCCTTTCTACTGTTA
>NW_009633158.1:7606-13915 GCF_000690535.1 Cariama cristata | reverse complement strand
TTTCCCTCAACCCTCTGGACTTTCAACTCATCGAGCTGAAAGACAATACAAAAACCACTAACATGTACTCCGTATTTATGGGAGACCTAGCAATGTTTAGCTCCCACTATTTCTATAGGAATCCACTTCCAACTACAAAGCAGAGCTATTTACTAACGTCCACACAAGTCTGTGTAGAAGTATCTGCATGCACTGAAGCCAATGGAGCTTGAACTCTAGTACAGGAACAGTAGGAAGCGACAGAAGAAATCTTAGCATTTTGGCAATGTCACCATACTGAAACAGAGAACACTTACACATCACTGTGAGTACAGGGCACATACAGTGCCCCGTAGTCAGCACTGGTGAGGCTGCACCTCAAATCCTGCGTTCAGTTCTGGGCCCCTCACGACAAGAAAGACCTTGAGGTGCTGGAGCGAGTCCAGAGAAGGGCAATGAAGGTGGTGAAGGGTCTGGAGCACAAGTCTGATGGGGAGCGGCTGAGGGAGCTGGGGGGGTTTGGTCTGGAAGAGGAGGCTGAGGGGAGACCTGATCGCTCTCTACAATGACCTGAAAGGAGGGTGTAGCCAGGTGGGGGTCAGTCTCTCCTCCCAAGTAACCGGTGATAGGATGAGAGGAAGTGGCCTCAAGTTGCACCACGGGAGGTTTAGATTAGATATTGGGAAAAATTTCTTCCCCAAAAGGGTTGCCAGGCACTGGAAGAGGCTGCCCAGGGAAGTGGTGGAATCCCCATCCCTGCAGGTATTTAAAAGCCATGTAGATGTGGTGCTTAGGGACATGGTTTAGTGGTGGGCTTGCCAGTGATTGGTTAATGGTTGGACTTGATCATCTTAAAGGTCCTTTCCAACCTAAACGATTCTATGATTCTGTGATTCTATGAAACTATGACCTACTGAACTAGACAGCAAGAGTACTTTTCTTTGTGAACCCATTTATCTTGCCAGTTTTTATACAAAATATTCTTGAATGCTGACTCCTTTACAGAGTCAGTTTTCTAGCCCTCTAAGCAGGCTACTTCACCTTTTATTCCTTCACATTGTTTGTGGAACAAATTCAGAGCACGTCTTGTATCTACTCTTCCCCTTACACGTCTGGGGGGCTGACATGGAATGGATCAGACACAACAGACCTGCCTACCTATTTTCAAATGCAACCATTACAATGACATTTAGCTGAACCTTAAGCTGAGAATTTTAATTGCTCAGTTTGCCCAGCTATTTACCAAGTAATTAAAAAATATATTAAGCAAATAGATCTCTTGCCAGAATCTAAAAGAGAATATAAGAATGACCATATTCAGACCAGAGCAACACATAGCCTACTGCCCACCACTCAAGCAGCCAAAGGTAAACGTATGGGATGAGGGTACAGAAGAGGGAAAGCATGCGTGTTAACTTCTCCCTGAGCTCTCCTCCACCCTTTCAGTCTCCAAGAATTAGTTCAGATGCTTCTTAAATCAGAGGTATTCTCATATAGCCAGTAACACATGAGGTCTTTCCCTTCTGCAAGTTTATCTACCCTCCTCTCAAACTTAAGCTAACTTCTGTCATGAAGCTCAGGAACTCCTTGCCATAGGATCTTGTGACCATGTTGTGGCCTAAACACCAGCAGGCAGCTAAGCACCACAGAGCCACTTGGCTCACTTCCCCCTGCAGTGGACAACGGAAGAGGAAAGGAAGAATAAAAATCAAGAAAACTTGTGGGATGAGATAAAAAAATTGTTCAATAAGCAAAAGACAAGCGGAAGAAGAGAAAGGAAACAAAAGAACTGATGCAAAGGTCGGCCCTCACCACCTCCCATGGGTAGGCTGATACCCAGCTGGTTCCCAAGCAAAAGACGGCTAACCTCCCCAACGCCCTCTTCTCCCTTTCTACTGCTGAGCACGATGTTACATGGCTCTTTGGTTAGTTCGGGTCATCTGCCTGGTTGTGTTCCCTCCCAACCTCTTGCACACCCCGCTGTCTATTCATTGGGTGATGGGGAAGAGTAAGAAACAGAGAAGGCCTGGACACTTGCAAACATTGTTCAGCAACAGTTAAAACATTGGTGTTATCAGCCTTGTTTTGGTCACAAATCTAAAACACAGAACCATATCCTAATGCGATGGGTGAGCAATTGGCTGATGGGTTGGGCTCAAAGGGTTATAGTAAATAGGGTCACGTTGGGTTGGAGATCAGTCACCAGCAGGGCTCCACAGGGATCCATCTTAGGGCCAGTGCTCTTTAATGTCTTCATAAGTGACTTGGATGCAGGACTCGAATGCATACTAAGTAAGTCTGCTGATGATACAAAATTGGGAGGAACTGTCGACACCCTCGAAGGCAGAGAGGCCCTGCAGAGAGATCTAGACAAATTAGACAACTGGGCAATCACCAACCGTATGAAGTTTAACAAGGGCAAGTGCTGGATTCTGCACCTGGGATGGGGCAACCCTGGATACACATACAGACTGGGGAACGAGAGGCTGGAGAGCAGCCCCATGGAGAGGGACCTGGGAGTTCTGGTTGATGGCAAGTTGAACATGAGTCAACAGTCAGCCCTCGCAGCCAAAAGGGTCAACTGCATCCTGGGGTGCATCAATCACAGCATGGCCAGCCGGTCGAGGCAGGGGACTGACCCAGTCTACTCTGCACTGGTGCAGCCTCATCTCCTGTACTGTGTGCAGTTTGGGGTTCCACAATATAAAAAAGATAGAAAGCTACTAGAGAGCGTCCAAAGGAGGGCCACAAAGTTGGTGAAGGGTTTAGTGAGGAAGCCGTATGAGGAACAGCCGAAGTCACCTGGTTTGTTCAGTCTAGAGAAGACGAGACTGAAGGGAGACCTCATTGCGGTCTACAGCTTCCTCAAGAGGGGAAGGAGCTGATCTCTTCTTTCTGGCGACCAATGATAGGACCCAGGGGAATGGCATGAAGATGGGCTAGGGGAGGTTTAGGTTGGGTATTAGGAAAAGGTTTTTCACCTAGAGGGTGTTCGAGCACTGGAATAGGCTCCCCAGGGAAGTAGTGACGGCACCAAGCCTGACAGCATTCAAGAAGCATTTGGATGACACCCTCAGACACGTGGTGTGAATTTTGGGGTCGTCCTGCGCAGAGACAGGAGTTGGACTCAATGATCCTTGTGGGTCCCTTCCAACTCAGGACATTCTATAATATGACCTGCTCTGAAGAAAGTTTACTCCATAGTAGCCAGATTCAGTACAGAATACTAAAAGTTCTACCACAGACATGGCAATGAACTATGAACTCTTTGTTTTTTTGAACTTGATAACTACATGTTTCATGTAATACCCTCAAGTTCTCATACCACGAGAAACTAGTAGTAATGACACAGTAAAATTGTGAATTGTCTAAAAGCAGACAGAGTCCAGTTACATGTTTGGCAGCACAATACCCCAGCAAGGTGGACTGTTCCACTGGAAACAGGAACTAGGCAGGATCTGGAAAAGTTATCATTTATTCCAACTTTCACTCACTGCATGATATAAACGCAAACTGTCCAAAAGTGAAAACAAAGGACATGAAGGTATGAAATCTTTTGTACCTACCTGGTCCACTCAACATAGCTTTTATTGTTCCTGATGTTAATGCATGCTCTCTTTTTACAATGAACTCATGGCCATCGGAGGATATTAACTTCACATACATAGCATCTGGGCCCTCACACCCACCGTATGTTTTCTCTTCTCCATCTATAATGGAAAACAGATCAACAGTTTCAGAACACAACGACTGATTCACATCACTAAGAATGCAAGCTGCAGTCTTTTCTATGACTATGTTTACAGACCGAAGAACCTGACACAACCAGAAATAAGACATAAGCACTTTGCGTATTTGAAGACGACTTCTCTGAAGCGCTCCGCCATCTGTTTTGAAGTAAGAATTTTTCGCAAAAGTAGAAATTTTTTAATTAACACCTCTCCTCTCATTTCTCTCTCACCAAATTCTGACATGATTTCTAAAATCCACGTCAGGTTGGAATTTTCCTTTAGACATTCCCAAGTGAATTGAACATGCTACTGCTTCCCTCCATAAGGCTCTTGCCATGTTTATCATACTAGTACTTACTAAAAGTTACCTAAATACATAACTAATATTTAAAAATACAGACTACAAGGAAAAAAGTGCTTTTTGAAGCACAGGTAAGAATAAAAGCAGTCAGTATTCCTGTATTGAAGAAATGACGTGAAATAAGATTCATCCTCCCACAATGCCCAGCCAGACCCAGGACCATACAGCGTTAGTGCACACCCGTGTCGTGACCTTTGGTGGAAAAGGGGGAAAGTGCAAAAGTACTAAAACCAAGGAAATTTGGGAATTCTCCCCACAGCAGCTTTGACTGTGCTTTTCCTGCTTCCCTTCTCCCTTCTGTCTCACTATATACCTGCTCTCTCGACTTCGTTTCTCTAGAAGCCCTTATCCTCCTTCCCTTTTTGTTTGTTCATTTATTCTCTCCTAACAGCACTATCTTTAAAAGTTGAAAAAAACAACATTACTGTCGCCACCACTGCACTGTTCGCTGTGCAGTCTTAATCGTTTCCCCATCTTGTCCCCGTCTTGTCTCGTTAGGCAGCACGCTCTCTGGGGGAGGAACCACTAACTACTTTGTGCCTGTACAGTGCTCAGCACTCCAGGACACCATCGCATTAAGGAGACTGTCTCTGTAGTTGGTCTTTATATGTTCCTGTCAACTCTTAAGTAACAAAGACTGCAGTAATATTACAATATTTTTGAAAAAATGAGTGTAAAAAAACCCCTCACCCCACTAAATATACAATTCTTGTCAAATTCAAACTGTAAAGTTAACGCCTTCTTTCCAATACTGTATTTTCTAAGGGACTAATATAGCAAGCAGTGCTAAAATTCTATTAAAACATACTTGAATTTGACACTGCACATAAAATTTGATTTTCAGAACAGTATTAATCTTGACAGAAAGTTGAAAATTGAAGTCCTGGAAGTTCTTCCAGCTTGGAAAAGTAGAACAGAAGAGATTGGTACGCTTCTAGAAAAGTAATATACTGCCAGTATTTTATGATCATATGCAGAAGTACGGAAGATAAAACAGATATAGACCACAAATTGCCATTTGATTCTTAGTGTTGTTTCTCCTTCCAACAAAACAAAGAATAGAAATTATAGTAATTATATTAGAATAAGTACCTTGCATTGTATCTAGTGTTATAGCAAATATAACATTCTTCCAATCAATTATGTTGCTCTGTGAATTTGAAGTTAAAATTGAATTACCATGTAGTTATTGCCAATTTTAATAAAGCACTGCCAGGGCCAAACATGCTAAAATACATTCAGAAAAAGTATAGCTAAAACCAGAATCTGTCCAATCATGTTTCATTAACCAGTCATTTGTAGAGGCAGATACGACAGTTTCAGACCCTTAGTCAGATCACACACACAATGTAATTTATCAGCTATCAGCCCTTATTATGATCTCTTGGCCAGAATTCAACAGGGTGACCTTAGTTAACAAACAAATAAAAGAATATTTACAACAGTACCTAGAGAAATGTTCTTGTCTACTGTCTAAAAGTTTAGTCCTATAAAAGCCTAAAGGCATCCTATTTTAGCATGTATGTTTTTAGCACTATGCATATTAAGCAAATGAAATTTATTTTTAGATAGATGCACTCTGAACACGTCTTTCGAGACAATGAACACATTCTTTCGACAAATGAACTCGAGAAAGCCCTCCTAAAAAACATTTGTAGGAAGTTCCATTAACTTTTGAGGCTACAAGAAAAACAGTGACAAGATCAACATTTAAAGTCTTACAATCCACCTCCTCTACCAATGTAAGAGAGAAAATGCTTCACATTATAGGAAACAAAAAAAAAACCCTCTAAGGTGATGAACTTACCCATTCTCTTCTTATAAAAAAAAAAATTGTTTCTTTTCAACAGCAGCGTTTGCAATAGGAGCGTCTGAAAAAACACAAGTGGCAATATTTTCAGTCAGTAGTACAATTTCTTAAGTCAGCTTTAGTTATTAGCCTTTATGTTATCATAAACACTCATCAGAAAAGAATATGATGATACACAGCATGCAATGTTGATAAGCATTTTGTTTTGAAACTTATCTTTGCTGTCCACAGATCCCTACCATATTCAAGAACCTCTATATTTTAGCTTACTCTGTAAAGTTGTTCCCCTAAGCTTTTTAAAGACCTTTGACTATAAAGCCAGAGTTATTTCAAGAGCTTTATGACTTTTATCACTACGGACACCAGCCATGCAATGGTATTGGGGAGGTAAAGAAAGCAAGTATTGCCACACTGCAAAAGGCACTTAA
>NW_009633158.1:0-7554 GCF_000690535.1 Cariama cristata | reverse complement strand
AGAAGTCAGAGAACAGTTCATTGAGTAGAGGACTGGTTGTCCTGCCATTTGGAGGGACCCTGAGAAGCTGGAGAAAGGGGCCAACAGGAAACCTATAAAGTTCATCAAAGGGAAACGCAAACCCCTGCACCTCGGGAAGAATTACCCCAGGCCAACCAGCTGGAAAGCAGCTTTACAGAAAGAGATCTGAGGGTGCTGGTGGTCACCGAGTTGAACATGAGCCAGCAACGTGCCCATGCAGTGAAGGCGGCCAATGGCACCCTGCATTAGGAGGAGTGTCGCCAGCAGGTTGAGGCAGGTGATCCTGCCCCTCCACTCAGCACTGGTGGGACATATCTGGAGTGCTGGGTCCAGCTCTGGGCTCCCCAGTATGTGCCAGACTGAATGGAGTCCTACAAAGGGTCACAAAGATGACCAAGGGATCATAGAATCTGTCATATGAGGAGAGGCGGAGAGCACTGGGGTGGTTTATGCTGGAGAAGGCTCAGGAATCAGTCTCACCAGTGTGCATTAAATACCGGCCATCCAACCTGTCCTTCCCAGCAGACAGGCAGTTCCTGATACAGCCACCAATGTCACCTAGATAATCTACAATGTAGCTATTCACATGGTAAGCGAACCAGGAGCTTCTGCAGCTTCTAAACTGACATCCAGCTTGCTGCATACATATTTCACCATGTAAATGAATCCACAGAGTTAGAGAAATGGAAGCGCTTATTTGCCAAACAAATCCACTATGTTCAGATACAACATGTATTTCTTTATGCTGAACTGCATCTCTGCTGTGGAAAAGAAAACTTTGGATGAGAAATTCCACCCACCCACCTGCTGTCCTAAAACTCTTTTCACGTCAACAGCTACTCTCCAAACATTAACCCAGTACAGATCAATGAACTACTGTTGTGTGCCCACAGGTTCATCAGGAAAACAGCACCAGTGATTCTAGGTGGTTTCCCAGCCGATATCCAGGGTCGGGGGTACCGAAGAGACCGGTAAGAATTCTGACAATCCACGTTGTTGCTTCGAAAAGCAACGAGCAATACCAGCGGCACAAACTGTGATTACTCACTAGAGAAGGACCCCAGAGTGGGAGGTGTGGAAAAAACCAGACTAGAGACCACTCCCCCCATCCTCTCCCTCCTATGTTTCCAGTAAAAGCTTAGCAAAAAACATAAGCAAGTTGAGGAGGGAGCTGCAAGATTTGGGGGAAGTTTTACAGCGTTCTCTGCGTCTCTTCAGAAGATGCAGGTCTTTACTATTGCCGATAGTTTCACTTCTCACCAGCACTTTGGTGCTGATTTGTTCCATCTCCCTTTTTTCATAAGTACAAACATAAAATAGTCTGAACGTTTCCTCAAGCTTTCATGAGGCGGCACTTTGTTATGTACACCTCATCAAACTACACATGCATAACCAATAGTTTTTAGTTGTCTGTGGAGAACAGAGAAAAAAAACATCCTCCACTTAGATTGTTGTGGTCTTTGAAAATTATTCTGACTTTACAGAAATACGTTATAAAATATTTTCCTTCCCCACCGGTATAAGGAACATCTCCACCTGTACTCTTGCAGGTGAAAAGTTCTTGAATATAAGGCACATTCAAGAATGCCCTTTGAGAGTTAATTTGTGTGCACTATCATAGATGTACCTCAATATTGAGTGTTAAATGCCTTCACCATTTTCAGTAATTCCAGGAACTCATCCAAGGAAATTACATTTGGGTGCTAGAACAGTTGCGGCACAAAACTGACGGGCTCTTTGACCCTATTTCAACAGGTTTTGTAAATGGAAATCAAGCACCTCATTGGAGAGTATCTGTTGCTCAGGAACTGAAGGGATACCCTACACTATTGCTTCCGCTTTGCAGAAGAGGATCACTTGTGCTACCTCTTTCTCTAGCCACAAAACCCGTCCCTACATTTCAAGAGAGTAGTGAAACTGCTTATGATTTATAAATAATTAAAAAAAAAAAACAGAAGAACCGATACCATTTTGTGGAGGTACTGGTGACTTGTGTACATGTGCTTTGGTTTGCAATACAAATAATACCACTAAATACCGGAATAAAGACCGGCTAGTTAGTGGGAATGCAGTATTTTCACACCTTGCAAGGTAAAAGCATAACTTGAGGAGGCTAATACACTGACGCTAGGGAACAGAAAAAACTTCTACAGCAAAACATTAGAGCTGTCCCAAAAAAATGCAATGAGCATTTTAATAAAATCAAATGAAGTGTGCTATCATATGATTAGAAAGGAAAAAAAAATACAGTAGTTAACACTTAAAGAAGGAAAAAAAAATTATCAGGCTCAGTGGTCTGAATTCAATTGTATTAAAAAGGTAAACAGGATGAAAATGCAGTAAGCGTTAGCAGATTTAGGACATGCTGGACTAATCCAATACCTAAAAAATGAATCAATCATTTCCTTGAAAAAAGGAAACTCAAACAAGATGCAATCTGGACTCAGGAAAACATCTGAGGTTAACTAAAATGTGACAAGAGGAAATGTGAAATGAGAAAGAAACTTTCTACAAGAATACAGTTTGATGTTGCAAACATGGAACAATTGGACTACAAAAGAACCACTAGTTCCTCCAAAAATTATATGGAACTTTTTTTTTTTTAAACAATGCTGCCAGAAAATAACAGGTAGATTTAGGTGAGACAGAAGTGAAACATGCTGCAAGAAAAGGGGAACAGAGTATCACACACACAAGTGACCAGTCTTGAAAAATGGCATACTAGAAGCCATGTGAAATGCAAGATTCCTGCACGTAGGGACCAATACAAGCTTCTTTCATGTAGTCAGGGCTTGTTATTTGGGAGTATAGTCATTCTGTGGTCAGCTATAAACTGCTGCAGCTCTGTAGGGGCAAAAAAAAAAAAAAAAAGTTCTCATTGCAAGAACTACAGAAAGGAGCTACTGATATGACCAAAGAGCCTGTTGTATAAGAGAAAAATTAGTCTCACTTACTCGGCTTAGCAAAATAAAACTGGACTGAAGATAAATATAACAATTCAGTAAAAAGATAAACGTCAAAGAGGGAGAAGTATGCCAACATTATTCCTCAGTTTAAGTCCAACAAATGAACACAAACTTAAAAAAGAATAAAATTTATACTGCTTTTCCAGAACCCAAGTTTGGTTCAAAATATAGAACACAACTAACATTCTATTGCCAAAAGCAGAAGATGCAGAAAGCCTACCTGCTTTTAAGAAAAAGACATCATGCATTCCATTATATGATGCATTCAACATGTAAGCAAGGGATACAGTTTGGTTTCACTCAGTTTCTATTCTGATATAACAATGTGTCATTTAAAAAAAAAAACAAACCACAAATTAAAAAGATAATCGTGAATACTCTTAGGAGTACAGATTTAATCTTGACAAAATATGGACAGGATAGAGCACAGAAAAATCATAGAGTCAATGCAATGAAACAGGAGAGAAGGAAAGGAAAACAATAAACCTGGGAAACCTGAAAAATCTAAAAAAAGCAATAATAACCTGTTAGCACCTATTGGTTCCTCTTCTGGATCAAAAAGTGTTCAACGTGTCACAACACTTTATGAACAACAGTTCAAAATTATTATTTTGTGAAAAGCAGCTTCTTCCCAGCAACTACATTCATGTTATCCAAGACAGCATTAACATGATCTTGTGCAAGCCACAGCCTAATTTTTCAGTCAACTATCTTATTTTTCAATAAACTTATGAAACAATAAGTGGGAACAGCAGAAGAAATGCACTGAAAAATTGGCACAGAAAATATGCAATATTTATTTATTTTTGATAAAAATCTTGATTTGTTATTTAACATCCCCCCAAAACAGAAAAAAGCACATAGAAAAGAAATTACACAGATGAAGGATGTAGAAATCCCTGCTGCACACAAGTTATTGCTTGTGCGTATAGTAAAAGGAGTGTGGAGAGAAATTTTCTGCACAAAAATATTTTTTTTTTTAATTGACAATTACATGTCCTTAAGTATTAAATAGTAGGTTAGAAACAGGAAAGTCAAAGTGACCTGGTACGTTCTCTTACCAGAAACTATCGTCTTACAGTGTATTTTTCAATACACTGTTGCAAAACATGTCACCGTATTTTCCTTCTGTGTAATGAAAACAATGTAAATGACAACATTTGCCAGACAACATGAAGAAACAGACTCCATGAGATTTCTGAAGACACCTAGTAACTACCCACATTTTAATGACTTTTAACACATTTTATAGCTGCCCCTGTCTGACTTCACCAAGGCTATACCAATGCAGGGAAGAAAACAATCCAAGACTTCTGAACGCTCAAACATTTGCCTGTTTTATTACATACTTCTGACCTGACCATTCCAGACTCCTGCAAAGAACCACTAATTTTTCTTGAAGTACATTCACAATTCCATTTACCCTTCAAGAAGCTTATGTGGCATTACCAATTACGTAGCGTAGCTCAGCTCAGCTCCCTGCCTTTAATCTCAAAAAAGCACATATATTAGGTATTCTTATTTTCCTGCCTTGCCTCCTTAAAAAAAAGATGAGCAAAACCTGCCTTTGTTAAGAGAAAGATTAGGTAAAAAGGATATGCCACTTTTTAATCAGATGGAGAATACAATACAACTCAAATCAGCATAACTGGCACAGAAACTTTCCAAGTAGTCTAAAAAAAGGAAGCTCTTGCTGCAGAAAACATGAAATTCTCGTTAGATACTGAAGAACTGAAATTTTTTTCACAAGTCGCCAGAATATTTACACCTATGAGGCAGAATACAGCAAAGTATCATAAAACTTGGTAATTAACCCACACAAGGCAAGTGTTCTTGTTAGCATACTTAAACATCTTATTCTCCTCCTTACAACTCTAAGGAGAAATACTAGGGTATAGTGAGTTTAATTTGATCTTCTTCCTGCTTCTGTCGAGCATCAAATGCAAGAAAAAACCCCAAGCATGTCCATGACCCTCCTACCTCACTCTCAAAGCTGCGTGCTCATCTCCCAACCTTCCCAGAATTTCCACATATCATTTCCTTGTGTATCTTATATGTTAATGAGACTGGAATAGACTTGAAGGACATACGCTAATTTAACTGAACACATGCAACCACTGTACAGATTCCAGAATCCCATTGCTTTATTCTGGCTAGCACAAGAAAATTAAATCTATGCAAACATTTCAAGCACGCAGATTCTTTGATCCCACAGAAAACTCTTTAAAAACCTCAGATTCTGGTCTAAGGAAACTCAAATGGCTTCCAAGTCATTAGCTGTGCAATGCACACACAGCTTTTGTATGCTTCATTTCTGTATTCTACACTATCAATTTTGGGAAAATGTGGGGCAAATAACATAAGTGCCTTCACAATTCCTAGGTGAGCTTAGAAGCCAAATGTGACATTTTCTGGGTGTCATTTGTATCTTAGTAAGAGTTCATCATAAACAAAGGCTGTTGTGTGTTAAAACAGTGGCCTCCTACAGTTCAATCCTAAATTCTAGTCCTATTCTTGATCCTATACCCTAACTTGTTTAAAAATACCACTCTTCAGTTTAGTATTTGCTGTTCAGTACGCATCAAAAAATAATTAACGTAAATAAGGATTGAAGCATATTTAGAAAAAATATGAGGGAGAACTGGTATGGCATGATTTCCAAATCAGCTGATTCACTATTCCATACTCAGGAGCACTAAAATGCAAACATTTGGGGGCACACCGAAGTGTGACAGGAAAGTATGCTACAGGTGAATGCTAGTTAAGATAAACAGGAGATGAAGCAGGATACCGTGTATGAAGTATCAAAGATCTCACGTAAGATGTTCTTTCTCTATCCAAGGAAACTTTCCTTTTCAGTAATTCCCAAGGAAGTTTTAAGGAGAAAAAAAAAAAAAAGAGGGGATACACGGGATGGGGATAGGGGGGTGTTACTGTTTTCTTCCTAACGTACAATAAAAGCCCTGTACTGGACACCTTTTGCCATTCAGGGAAAAGAAGCTGCTAGCATATTACAAAATTTTGTACAGCATGGATTTCTGCCCTGTCGTTATAAGCATTCATCAAAATCCATTGTTATGCAAACTACCCCATAATGAAGACAATTAAATTGTGAACCTTTCTAGGTGCAAGAGAACCTGTCAAAATTCCTTTATGACAAAATTGAGGGGTTTCTTGTAAAACACCCTGAGAATTACAAAAACACAGTAAAGAAGCTAAGTATACTTTTGAAAGATATTAATTTATCCCTACACAAAGCATAAGGGTCAGAAGCATGAACATAAATGTATCAGAAAAAGAAAGATGAGTTTGGGAGATAGAGGGAGGCATCTCAGAGAATCAACTGGATCTCCTCACTGTACCAATATTAAGTCTTCACATTAAAAGAACACGAAACTACCTAAATTTCTTCATCGCCCATTCTAGTATAAAAAAAGAAATCTCAAATGACTTCTCTGATACAAGAACAAAATTAAACGCTGAAGTGCTGAAAGTTTCTAAAGATTATCTTAAAGCTCCCAATGTTAATGGGAAACGTTAATGAAAATTTTATTGACATAACTTAAGCACACTAAAAGGCTGATCTCAAGGTATAAGGTGTGTGCTACGTATGCAAAGATGGTAGCCAATGTATTACAGAAAAACTAATTAACACTCATTCCCCTTTGAAATAACTCTTCTGTTGAAAACCATTATTTCTCTCCCAACAATGTTTTTTTGCCCTTAGTACAGCAAAAGGAGGAAACTGGAGCATGTAAGGGATTATTCAGAAATAAGCACACAAAGTTGTTCTTATGCTAAAGGTCTCTCACTTGTTTATTTATCTATGTTTTTCTGGCTTGCTTCCAAATTGAACTTTTGCAAGTAATCTTCAGCAAACCCAAGTAAACACATGGCCTATGGCTATCTAAGACTCTCTACAATGCAAGCCTTAACTCACAATCTACAGTATTAAACATCTTTAATAAAGTTCCAGCACATAGCATAAGACAGTGTAAGATTAAACTGCCTCTCCAAGCTAACTGCTAGCATCACCATCACATTTCCATACATGTATGTGAAGCCATTAATAAGTTACCAGTGCTCAGGTTCCCTTACATTAAACCAGAATCTCCCTCTGAGGAACACATTGTACTCAAAACCTTATTTTTCTTACTACATGCAAATGTGTCGCCCTTTTCCGTCAACCTTGCTTTGCTTATAATCGTCGACCATTACGGCTAAAGCACTTTAACCAGCACTTCTCACCTTGGTATAACAACCCCTGGGGGTGCATCCTAAATTTTCGGCCTTAGTTTTTCCCCTCTCTCTAGGGCCTGGCGCAGGAAGACAGTGGACGTCATTTGTGGCAGAAAAAGTTTAAGAGCGATATTTAATTAAAACACCGTTCCGGAAAGCCCCTTTCCCTGCAGCGCCTGGACTTCAAGGAGACCGCTTCACTCCCGCACGCAGAGGAGAGAAACGGGCCCTTCGCCACCGACCCGGCGGGGGAACCTCGACCTGACACCGCACCCCTCCAGACACCCCCTCCCTCGACGGCTCCCCACGCTCCCCTGGTCGCTCTAAG
>NW_009633157.1:4724-6622 GCF_000690535.1 Cariama cristata | reverse complement strand
ATGCTCTGTCCCCTTCAGGGCAGCTACACCTAAATAGTCGCCAAATTATCATCTCTTAACCCGCACTCAATTTTTATTTTTTAATTTTTTTTTTTTAATTTGATTCTAGGAAGTAAGAGCCAGTTCCCAACTATTCATTGAGTGGGGGTAATTTTTCTCTCTTTATTTTTTTTTTTTTTTCCACAGCTACTGGCTCTCCCTGGGGACGATGGAGCGCCCAGCAGCTGCCTGCGGGGTCCTGGCGGGCTCTGATCCTGGGTCACAGAAGGGCCAAGTGGTGACCGAGGAGGAATGGCTGCAAAAATGGGAAACGGGTAAAATCGGGTTTCACAAGGAACAAGGGCATCCGTACGTGACTTCACTCTTCTGCCTAAGCTGTTTATGCTGCGACATTAATGACTCGTTCAAGACACTTAGTAGAAAACAGAACATTTACAAAAGGAAAATTATTTTGCACAGGCACTGCTTGAAACTAAAATAAATATATGTTTTTTTGTGACCTACATTTGTGAAAAAAGGGCAGAGAAAAGACAGGATTGAAATTAATTTAGAACTTTTACTCTTGAATCGGGTTTTAAACCACAAAGCTTGGGTAGCTTGGCTAAAAATCTTGAATTTTCCGATGCAGAAGCTCTGCACTGCTGTTCACGAGTTATGAAACTGGGGCCTAAAACAATATGCAGGGGCCATCGGAGCAATTATTGTGCACTGCCAGACAGGGACCTAAGAGAGCAAACCTGATTATATAGTCTTTCAACCAGCGAAACTTACATTTAAGACCTGCAGAAGTGATTTGATTGATACAGAAGTTTAATAATCGTTCTGTTTAAGCCATCTGTTTTGGTCCTCTTGGAGGTGGGTGGGTCGGTTGGTTTGTTTACTTGAAAAGACAAACAGAAAACACAACAAACAGAAATGTGCTTGTTTCTAACAGAAATTAAATTTACTTTCTTTCTAGGTAAATGGAAGGTGAATGTTTCTTATTTTAATGTTTTTATTTCTGATGGTATGAAGCAGGTTGAACTAAGAACCTATGCTCCGTCATGGAGTTCGTGTGCTACCTGACATAGCGTGTAGCACTTGGCTTTTGATGTGCCAGCACAAATATTTGTAATGTTAAATAAAACATGTCTTTTCTTCTGCAGGCTCCTCCAGAAGTATCTGGATGTTCTTCTAAACGGCAGGAGTGGACTGAGGATATTTTTCCCACTTTGTGGTAAAGCAGTAGAGATGAAATGGTAAAGCACAGATTATAAGAGCAAAAGTCTTATTTGATGTGGGGAGGGAGGGAGGGAGAGGGGGAATTCCCAACTTTCTGTTGGCGAATGGAAAAGTGCCGCGTCTCGGCTGGTAGGAAAGCGGCGTCGCTGGAGGCTGAAGGGAGGAGGAAGTTGGGTTTCATTTGCTGGCGTTTTGTATAGGAGCATAAATGGGATGGCTAAGGACTAACCTGGAAGTCCTCCCGATTGTCCCGACTTCAACTTGGAGAATGCTGAATTTATGCCGGACAGAGTGATTGAAGGGATGCCCTTACCACTGCTGCTTTCGGTGGCGATGCCGGCTTAAATTGCCTGCAACGAGGTCGGTTGTGCCAGAGCACATTTTCAAGGGACCACGTGGCATGTCACACTGGAAACTTAAATGATTTGGGCTAGTAACAACTTCCTCTTTTTTACATTTATTTTACTTTTACTTTTCTTTAGGTGGGTTATATTTGTAATTGGGGGCTGTGTAAGCCAGTGGGGTTTTTTTTCTTGGAGAGAGGGGGACGCAAACCACAAAACCCTGACTGGGCTGCAGCCTCAAGGAATCCAGTTAGTCCCAGTTATCAGGTTTTGTCATGGTGACGACTTACTAGGCTGACGGCAGGCTGCAAGGCACGTTGCTGTTGGGCTGAG
>NW_009633157.1:0-4693 GCF_000690535.1 Cariama cristata | reverse complement strand
GGTGACGGCGAGCCAGCGCTTTCTGCCGGCCAAGCCACAGAGGCAGCTGGGTGGACAGCGTGCCTTGGCTGGCGCCGTTCAGAGCAGAACGTGTTTCTGTAAACTGAAATGGACAGTTTCTCTGTGTAATCACCTTTGTTTTCATCCACTTCATAGAAATAAATGAATAAGCTACTGAGTCTAAAAAAAGGTTGTCGGTCCTTGTCAACTAACTGTGTGCCGAGTGGTGCTAATTTAAGCTCAGGTCATGGAGGGGTGATGTTCAATAAAATGTGAACGCTCCAGAAAGTCAGGACTAGACGTACCAGTGTATCCTAAACCCAGGGTTTCTGTAATGAATAAATGCTGGATGGGAGATGATACACGTTTGGTAATGGCCCAGCCTGTGGGCCTCACATAAACTTGGGCCCTCTCTCTGCTGTGTGCAGGCTGGCGGACATGGGACACAGCGTTGTTGGTGTGGACGTCAGTGAGCAAGCGCTGAAGGAATTTTTTGCAGAACACGGTCTGCCTTATTGCGAGGAGCCAGTCCCAGGGATTTCAGGAGGAAAAATGTTGCAGGTATGTTTCCTGCGTCGTGGAATGATCTGGTGTGGTTAATCATGCAATGCAGGCATAACTGAGCAAACAAGTCATTCTGCTTTTATGCCTCTGTCTTACCAGTAAGGCAATTCTGGACTGAGACGTTCTTCTTTTGAGCTTAGTACTTTGGCCTTCTTTTCTTATGACATTGAAGCACCTGAATGTAAAGTAAATGTATTTTAAAATGGGGCAGTTGCATGCCTTGATAGATCAGAACCTCTCTGGAGGGGATCAGGAGAGGTACCTCAGTAAATTAAAATTAAAAATGTTTCTCACAGTTTTTCCCCATTGCACCTAAGTGTATATTGAAAAATAGTATATGTGTATATTTTAAGGTATAAAGGATAAATATACACTTATAAGTGCTTATTTAAAGATAGTTTGCTGGTAAATACTGTTTCCTTTGCTTTTTATTGTAGAGTACTTCGGGGAACATTTCTCTGTACTGCTGCAGCATTTATGAGTTGTCCAGGTAGGAGTACACAGTTCTCTATAATCAAACATGTATTAATACTGTCGTACTATTTTATTTGAATCAGCCATAAAGATTTGGAACAGATCCTCTCAAGAAAACTCTTATTAACTTGTATGAGAAATGTGAATAGCCAGTCTCCAACAAAAACTCTGTTGTTGACCATTGGATGAAGATGCCAACTAAGTATCTTTAAATGAGCTTCTTGTTCTAAGCCGTCCTGTGAAAGTTACAGAAAAGCGTGTTTGCTTTTACAGTAAAAGCAAATTATCTTTAACGTTATTTATGGATTCTACAAAGCAAAACCCTAGCACAATCCCTTATTGAGCGCAGCTTAGTAAACGTAAAGAGAGTAGACTCAGAGGTGTCTTCTTAGTCAGCTTTTCCTTTAACTAAGTACTAAATATATTTTTCACAGAATCACAGAATGGTTTGGGTTGGAAGGGACCGTAAAGCTCATCCAGTTCCAAACCCCCTGCCACGGGCAGGGACACCTTCCACCAGACGAGGTTGCTCAAAGCCCCATCCAACCTGGCCTTCAACACTTCCAGGGATGGGGCAGCCACAGCTTCTCTGGGCAACCTGTGCCACTGCCTCACCACCCTCACCGGGAAGAATTTCTTCCTAATATCTCATCTAAATCTTCCCCCTTCCGGTTTAAAGCCATTGCCCCTTGTCCTATCACTCCATGCCCTTTTTCCCCAAACTATTGATTAACATATGCATAGGTAAGCTGTGCACATTGATTATATGTGTGTCCCTCCAGCCTCTAGCATAGAAGACTCTGCCTTGGACAGTAATGCATCTGGCATATTTATTCGTCCTCAGAAGTTTCCTAGTGGTGTTGACAACAGGCATATTTAAATCTGGCCTAAAATGTCCTCAGACCTAGACCGGTGCTGGGGTAGCTGGAGATTGGAGAGCGTGCAAGAAGGCGGTGGTGTTTCTGGTTTTGTAACGTAACTTGTAGGAAGCCGAAGGTGCCCAGAGTCCTGCACTATAGTTCCCTCCTCTTGCAGTTCTTACTCAGACATGATTTTCCCTAGATTATAAGGTTTTGGTGAAGTTTCATGCGTTTGCTTGCTTTTCTTATGAACAACTGTCAGGAATCATAGAATCATTCGGGCTGGAAGGGACCTTTAGAGGTCATCTAGTCCAACCCCCCTGCGGTGAGCAGGGACATCTCCAACTAGATAAGGTTGCTCAGAGCCCCATCCAGCCTGACCTTGAACGCCTCCAGGGATGAGGCTTCCACCACCTCTCTGGGCAACCTGTTCCACTGCTTCACCACCCTCATTGTAAAAATTTTTTTCCTTATGTCTGGTCTAAATCTACCCTCTTCTAGTTTAAAACCATTACCCTTGTCCTGTCACAGCAGACCCTGCTAAAACGTCTGTCCCCATCTCTCATATAGGCCACCTTCAGGTATTGGAAGGCCGCAATGAGGTCACCTCGAAGCCTCCTCTTCTCCAGGCTGAACAACCCCAACTCTCTCAGCCTGTCCTCATAAGAGAGGTGCTCCAGCCCTCGGATAAGGATTTGTTCCGTGGCTGTTCAGTAGGAAGAAGGAGCACAAGTCCTAATCTTTACTTGGATGGGCCTTTCAGAGCTACTACTTAGGCAGGCATAATAGGTAGTTTAGGACACCAGAACATGGTGTTTACTATATGATCCTTTTTGGTTTTTTTTTTCATCTGCATAAACTGTAAAAAAAGAATATTCGTTACCAAAGTTCAAAGTCTTTTAGGCTGGTGCAGCTGATTCCACTTGGTTTGAGTAGCGTATATGTAACTAGTCCTGCAAAGTGAGTGCCTTGGAACAGACGGGCTGTCTGTGAACGTGACTTTGTAGATGCAGCCTGGTTTCTTCCCCGCCTTGCCCCTGCAGCGTAGCTACTTGCTGTGTAGATCCTTGTAAATCTTTCTTGCTGTGAGTTGACAAGTTGCCCAGGGATTCCTTAAGCTTCTTGTCAGCAATTTTTGAAAAATTCGGTTCTACGTTTTGTAGCAAGTAGCATGGTGAAACCTGTAACTTCCATCGTAACACAGTGGAATAATACTGCGAAATAAACCAAAAATAGGTAATTAATGACATTTTCAGTGCATATTACTAGCTTGTCATCCACAAAATAAATTGGCAGATATACCTTCTGGATGCGTGGTTTCTGTGCTGGGTGCAGTAATGGTGAGAGTATGAACCGCATTCCCTACAGCAGTCAGCATATACCTGTGACTAGGAGGCGGCACACACTCTTCTAGTTTCTATATACAGACGATTTGATTAATTACCCAATAATTATGGAAATTAAACTTATTTCTCTCTTGCTGAGGCTGGCCTGCTAACAAATCCTTTTGATCTCCATTAACCTAGCATTTATTAGAGGAGAACTTGGCTCCTGACCTTTGTCAGAATGAGACATTTCAAAGTCTCTTGCTAGTTAAAGAGTAACAGGAATTACTGCTCTTTGTGGGAGCTCTGGGACACATGTAAAACAGTTACATTGCGTAACCATTGCGTCCTAATACAATTATGGCTGCAAGACTTTAAAAAAAAAATAAAAATTCATTAACTGAAACTACTAAACATATGCAGAGACAGAAATTCACAACTTTACTGCTTAAATCCAGTGGGATTTCTGCAGATACGTGAATTTCTGCTTTGTGTGTTAGTTTTTATTAGTTGTAGTAGTACCTAGTAGTACCTAGGCTGCAGGTAGTAGATCTCTGGTGCTACAGACCATATAAACACATAGCAGGAGACAATGTAGGGCTAAAAGATTGCGTAGTGATACCATTGAAAGGTCCACCCAAGAGGAGCGCTTCCTAACACCTTAGGTTCATCCTGACTCCACATCAGGATGAAAGACGGCTGTGTACCTTTTTTGACCTTTTCTTCATGGCTTGGTTCTCCTCAGAAGGAAATTGGATGTGCAGACGGGCAGGGAGCACCCGGATGCTCAGCAGGTCCTGAGATGTGAGCAATCAGGAGACCAGGGGTGGGGGAAGGCTGTGGCATGAAGCTGCCTGCAGCCTGTGATGTCTGTAGGCCCTGGTGAAATTGGTGGGGAGTAACATACACAAAATGCCTGTATGGAGCCACTGCCACCATTCCAGTTCGACAGGATTAAAGTTGGGAAGAAAAACCAAGTGCAAAAAACTTCAGGGGCTTGCCTAAGGTCACGCAGCAGACTCGGCTATGCAGAGAGGAGAACAGCCTCCAAGCCTCAGAAGATCGAGTTTGTCACCTGCCCCACTAGACTTTGCTTTGTCCCCCTCCGGCCCGTTGCATGTTTAACTGCCTCTTTAAAAATCTCCTTCCATTTGAGAGGCTGGTTATTTAAATTAGATGCTCCAGTCTTGGCAAACTTTAAAAGAAGTCAGGATTTAAAAGCGTTATCATGTCTCATCACCGTAGAGTGGGAAATACAGGATCAGCTTCTAGGTTAGATGCCAGAGACGAAGCAATGCTGTTGCAATGCACTGAGCAGCGGGCAGGGAGGAGAAGTTGCCGTGGTTTAACCCCAGCTGGCAACTAAACACCACGCTGCCGCTTGCCCGCTACTCCCCTCGGTAGGATGGTGGGGACAATCAGAAGGGTAAATGTGAGAAAGAAACTTGTGGGTTGAGATAAAAACAGTTT